>NC_053028.1:408514195-408657215 GCF_003073215.2 Triticum urartu
CTTTATGTCTCGACCATTTCGAGACTCCTCGTCATGTTCCCGATCTCATCCGGGACTCCGAACTCCTTCGATACATCAAAACACATAAACTCATAATATAACCGTCATCGAACTTTAAGCATGTGGACCCTACGGGTTCGAGAACTATGTAGACATGACCGAGACACGTCTCCGGTCAATAACCAATAGCGGAACCTGGATGCTCATATTGGCTCCTACATATTCTACGAAGATCTTTATCGGTCAAACCGCATAACAACATACGTTGTTTCCTTTGTCATCGGTATGTTACTTGCCCGAGATTCGATCGTCGGTATCTCAATACCTAGTTCAATCTCGTTACCAGCAAGTCTCTTTACTCGTTCCATAATACATCATCCCGCAACTAACTCATTAGTTACAATGCTTGCAAGGCTTATAGTGATGTGCATTACCGAGTGGGCCCAAAGATACCTCTCCGACAATGGATGGCTATGTTTGGACATCGGAATGGTTTCTGGTGTGTTCGGGCATTTACCGGAGTACTGGGGGGTTACCGGAACCCCCCGGGGAGTGTATGGGCCTTATTGGGCCTTAGTGGGTGAGAGGAGGAGGCGGCCAAGGTGGAGGGCGCGCCCCCAAGCCCAATCCGAATTGGGTGGGGGCTGGCCCCCCTTTCCTTCTCTCTCTCTGCCCCTTCCCTCCTCTCCTACTCCAACTAGGAAAGGGGGAATCATACTCCCACCGGGAGTAGGACTCCCCCCTTGGACATGCCATGAGAGGGACGACCCTCCCCCTCCTCCACTCCTTTATATACGGGGGAGGGGGGCACCCCATAGACACACAAGTTGATTGTTTAGCCGTGTGCGGTGCCCCCTCCACAGATTTCCACCTCGGTCATATTGTTGCAGTGCTTTGGCGAAGCTCTGCGTCGGTAATTTCATCATCACCATCATCACGCCGTCGTGCTGACGAAACTCTCCCTCGACCTCAGCTAGATCTAGAGTTCGTGGGACGTCACCGAGCTGAACGTGTGCAGATCATGGAGGTGCCATACCTTCGATGCTAGGATCGGTCGGATCGTGAAGACATATGACTACATCAACCGCGTTGTCATAATGCTTCCGCTTAAGGTCTACGAGGGTACGTGAACAACACTCTCCCCTCTCGTTGCTATGCATAACCTAGATGGATCTTGCGTGTGCGTATGATTTTTTTGAAATTACTGCGTTCCCCTACACAATCCACCTCCGTTTCATTTGTCCAAAAACGACAAACTTCGGGAAAAAAATTCCCGGATGTTTTCCCCCTTCACCTATATTGCCTAGCATTGCGTTAGGTCACCCCTAGCACCGCGTATTGCCATGTCTTGCTATGTGATGCTTTTGATTGCTCTCTTATTTATTGTGTTCCCCCTCTGTTACTTCTTTCCGGTAGACCCTGAGACTGCCGGCGAGCACCAGTTCAACTACGGTGTTGACGACCCCTCCTTGCCAGAGCAACCAGGCAAGCCCCCCCCCTTGATCACCAGATATCACCTATTCTTCTCTCTACTGCTTGCATTAGAGTAGTGTAGCATGTTACTGCTTTTCGTTTATCCTATCCTGATGCATAGCCTGTCCTTGCTACTACTGTTGTTACCTTTACCTGCAATCCTAATTGCTTAGTATAGGATGCTACTATTCCATCAGTGGCCCTACATTCTTGTCCGTCTGCCGTGATCTACTATCGGGCTATGATCACTCGGGAGGTGATCATGGGTATATACTTATATACATAATATGTGATACTTGGTGACTAAAGTTAGGTCGGCTCATAGAGTACCCACGAGTGATTTCGGTGTGGGGGCTGAAAGGACAAGTGGTTCCATCCTGGTAGTGGTGGGCCTAGGTTCCCGACGGCCCCCGACTGTCACTTTGTGGTGAAGCGACATGGCAGGTTGAGACCACCTAGGAGAGAGGTGGGCCTGGCCCTGGTCGGCGTCCACGGTTACTTCTAAATAACACGCTTAACGAGATCTTGGTATTTGATCTGAGTCGGGACACTGGCCTATACGCACTAACCAACTACGCGGGAACAATTATGGGCACTCGACATTGTGGTATCAGCCGAAGCCTTCTTGATGTCAGCGACTGAGCGGCGCGCACCAGGTTGGACCGCGTAACGCAACTTCCTTTGTAATGGAGGTTGCTAGGTCTGCTCACCGGCCACGTACGCAACGTGCAGGTGTGCAATGGGCGATGGGCCTAGACCCCTGCGCGCATAGGATTTAGACCGACGTGCTGACCTCTTTGTTGTGCCTTGGTAGGGCTGCGACGTGTTGATCTTCCGAGGCCGGACATGACCCAGGAAAGTGTGTCCGGCCAAAGGGGATCGAGCGTGCTGGGAAATGTGGTGCACCCATGTAGGGAAGTTTATCTATTCGAATAGCCGTGTCCCTCAGTAAAAGGATGACCCGGAGTTTTACCTTGACCTTATGACAACTAGAACCAGCTACTTAATAAAATACACCCTTTCAAGTGCCAGATACAACCCGGTGATCGCTCTCTCACAGGGTGATGAGGAGAGGATCGCCGGGTAGGATTATACTATACGATTCTACTTGGTGAACTTACCATCTACTCTCTTCTACTACTTCAAGATGGAGGCTGCCATAAGCATAGTCTTCAATAGGACTAGCTATCCCCCTCTTATTCTAGCATTCTGCAGTTCAGTCCACATATACTACCCCTTTCATTGATACCAATGCATATGTAGTGTAGTTCCTTGCTTGCGAGTACTTTGGATGAGTACTCACGGTTGCTTTGGTCCCCCTTTTTTCCCTTTCTATACCCAGCTGTTGCGACCAGATGTTGGAGCCCAGGAGCCAAATGCCACCTTCGATGACTCCTACTACACTAGAGGTGCCTACTACTACGTGCAGGCCGCTGACGTCGACCAGGAGTAGTTTAGGAGGATCCCAGGCAGGAGGCCTGCTCCTCTTTCGATCTGTATCCTAGTTTGTGCTAGCCATCTTATGGCAACTTGTTTAACTTATGTCTGTACTCAGATATTGTTGCTTCCACTGACTCGTCTATGATCGAGCTCCTATATTCGAGCCCTCGAGGCCCCTGGCTTGTAATATGATGCTTGTATGACTTATTTTATTTTTAGAGTTGTGTTGTGATATCGTGCCGTGAGTCCCTGATCTTGACCGTACACGTTTGCATGTATGATTAGTGTACGATTGAATTGGGGGCGTCACACTATAAAACATGATTAATACAGTAGCCTAATCATGTGAACACACAAAAACAGTAGGGGTAAATGTTGGGTTGTCTCCCAACAAGCGCTTTTCTTTAATGCCTTTTAGCTAGACATGATGAGTTCAATGATGCTCGCATAAAAGATAAGGATTGAAACATAACAAGAGCATCATGAATCATAAGTTCCTATCTCATAATAATTTTCAGTAGCATCATGAATAGATTCATCAATATAACCATCACATAAAGCATTCTTTTCATGACCCGCAAGCATACAAATTTTATTACTCTCCATATAAGAAAATTTCTTCTCATTCATAAAGGCGGGAGTATAATATGAAACTCGAATGCTATAAATTATTTCCACATTAAAAGAGTAATCTTCAGAAAAAGGGTAATCATAACTATCACAAGTTTTATAAATATTATCAAGACTACTTTTTATAACATAAGTATCATCACAATAATCATCATAAGTGGGAGGCATGCAATCATCATAGCAAATTTGATCATTCAAAGTAAGGGGACTAAAAAGATCATCTTCATTAAGCATAGCAGCCCCAAGCTTGGGACAAACATTAATTGCAGCAAATGAATTCCCAAACATGTCATTATCATCAAACATAGCATCCCCAAGCTTGTGGCTTGGCATATCATAAGCATAATCACTCTCATCATTAATAGTATGAATAGCACCAACGGTATAACAATTGCTATCATCATAATTTCCCAAGTTGGTGCCAAAAAGATTTCCAAGATTATAAGAAGTATCATTATCTTCTCAATCATAATCATCACAACAAATAATGGGTATAATAAAATCATCATAAATAGTGCTCTCGGACATTGTGCCATAAGACATAGAAGCAATATCATCATCAAGTGCATCATCCTCCACAATTATTTTTGATTCATTTTCATGAGACACAACAATAGGAGCAACACTATTTGGGAGAGATACCCTTTTACCACTATTCTTTCTTCTTCTTTTCTTCTTCTTCACCACATCATGTGTGGGTTTAATTAATTTTTCAAGCTTCTTATTGATGAGATTGGTTGAATAGGGAGCTCCTCCTCATCATCTATTTCATCATGAGAGACAATAGGAGGGAAAGTGTAAATCTTTACCCTTTCATTAGTATTACTTTTATATTCCATTGGTTTTCCCATCTTTCTTAGTTGGCAATATAAGCATTCTCATTGCAATTTACCATGCAAAACATATAGATATTTTTTAGTTTAGTTTCAATGTCGTCCGCGATTAGGAATACTTCAAACCAACTATTTTTATATGTCAATTCTTCACTCCCCAAAAATATACAAAGCTCATTATAAAGTTCAGGGGTGATCAAATCATTACAATATTTGGCCATGATTCGATCATGAAAAAGTTTGCATTGAAAATTAAGATGACCAACCGTATTGCGAAGTTCACAAGTAATAGGACAAAGAGAGCATAATTTTGTATCAAATTCATCTATCACTTTGAGAAAATAATTAGTTCTATCATGTTTATGCTTCTTGCAAAATCTATCTTCCCTATAAGGTACATCTTCACAAACTTTATGCAGTCCACAAAAATTGACATGCTTATAAGAAACATTTTTGTCATGACTTGTGCAGTCATCATTACCATTTTGGATATTCAAAGAATTCATACTAACAACATTGCAGTCATTCTCAGCATTTATACCAAACATTCTATTGAATTCTTCTTCTATGAATTGAGCACAATTTTCCTTTCCATCATTTTTACAAAATACATTATAAAGATGAATAATATGATGCAACCTCAATTCCATTTTTTGTACTTTTCTTTTTATAAACCAAAATAGTGATAAAACAAGAAACTAAAAGATTCGACTGCAAGATCTAAAGATATACCTTCAAGCACTCACCTCCCCGGCAACGACGCGAGAGAAGAGCTTGATGTCTACTACACAACTTCATTCTTGTAGACTCGTGTTGGGCCTCCAAGTGCAGAGTTTTGTAGGGCAGTAGCAATTTTCCCTCAAGTGGATGACTGTCGGCGTCCTGGGAATGGGGGTCCCCAGACTTTCCTGCCTGCGGCCCGTGGCGTAGCTCCGTTAGCGGCCCCGTACGACCCATCTTCACCAGCAAACACTCAAGACCCTCCCGAGGGGCCGAGCCTCGCAAGGCGGATGACGCAAGACCTCCTCGAGGGCGGCCTCACCAGGCCGGCTCGCGAGGGGCGGAGAGATCAAGGCAAGGGGCACCTCGTGAGGTTCCTCTGACGCAAGCCATGACGACCAAGGCCAGGCGGCCACTAGGCGGGCGCCAGCACGCGTAGTGTCCTTGTTTCCTCTTTGGTGCTAAAGAGGCAGGCACAGACGAGGAGTCCCAAGGCATCATGCAAAGGTTTCCATATCGGTGTAACGAGACCATGACCAGCAGAACGGCAGGACGGAGGTCACCATGGAGCCCAAGACAGCATCACCACCAGAGCCTTTGGCAGGCGAAGACCATCTTTTGTCAGGATAGCTTGTACTAGCTGCCCCCTTCAAATTGGTCGTTGTGGGATCCCTTCCCGCCTAATATTTGGGAAGAGGACCCGGGCCTCTATATATAGGACTAGCCACCACCGTAGGCAGACATCTCATCTTGGACAGGATCCATTCCACCAAGGCCACTGAGGGAGTCCTGGACTAAGGGGTCCTCGGGCGTCTGGGCTGTTAGCCATGGGCCGGACTGATGGGCTGTGAAGATACGAAGACCGAAGACTACACCCGTGTCCGGAGGGGACTCTCCTTGGCATGGAAGGCAAGCTTGGCGATCCAATAAGTAGATTCCTTTCTTTGTAACCGACCTTGTGTAACCCTAGATCCTCCCGGTGTCTATATAAACCGAAGGACTTAGTCCGGAGGAAGGACAATCATTACCATAGTCATACAGGCTATGTCGGAGTAAATAGCCATGGGTAGCCTAGCCGGCTTCCCCTGGCTCTTCTAAAAAAATTACGAGCCCGTCCGGCTCTCAAGAACCCAAGACATGGGGCCGCCTTCCCCTTGCTGGCTGTCATCCAGGCCGGCTTTCGGAAGGCGGCCCGACTTTAGCCCTCATGAAGAAAGCCACGGGAGGGCCGACTTCGGAAAGCCGGCCGCGAGAAGGCCGACTCCAAGAAGCCGGCTCCCATAAAGCGGTCGAGACCGTACCCTCAAAGTTTGCATCCACCTAGCGGCGATGTGACGGGGCATGGCTACAGTGGAGCCTGCCACCCCCGAATCCCGGAGCACGCCTGGCACAGTGCGCCGTATGGAGTGGTCATGACCCGTCTGGCGCAGCACTGTTGCCATGTTGACCCTGGTGTCACCCACGACGGGCCGCCAGCGTGGCCCACAGACAGTGGGCCCCTTCGGGCAGAGAGAAACCCGAAGGCGGCCACGCCTCCCCCCAGTCGGCCCAAGACAGAGCCGGCTCCCCATAGCCGGCTTGCCACCTCCCTCGAAGGAGACGCCCCATTAAGGAGACAAGATGCAATGAGGCTACAGCGATCGCCCGACGGGCGGCGGCACTGTAGCCGCGCCTACCACGACGAAGCCCACGTCACCAAGATGAAGCCACAGTGATCAGCCACCGACCAGGT
The DNA here is from genome assembly GCF_003073215.2 of Triticum urartu. Classification (NCBI taxonomy): domain Eukaryota; kingdom Viridiplantae; phylum Streptophyta; class Magnoliopsida; order Poales; family Poaceae; genus Triticum; species Triticum urartu. The sequence continues at coordinate 408,521,024 of NC_053028.1, forward strand.
CCTGGACAGTGGGGCCTGCCCGTCGACCAAGGGGGCGGCAGCCAGCGGGACCCACCAGTTGGCCGGCCCCAGCAGCCGGCGCAGAAGTCGGCGAGCGCAGTCACAGACGGCTGGGCCCCGCGCCTAGTCGGATTACCATTGTACCCCTGGGGGGTAGGCCTATATAAACCCCCCGGGGCACCCATGCAAAGGGTTCGACCCCCTGCTAGTCCTAGACACCACACAAGGAGAAGAAGCAGGCTAGCCGTGCCCTTCTTCCCCCTCCCACCGAGCAGCTCAAGGAGCATTGTGTAGATACTTATCCATCTAGTGATCATGCGGAGACCCCGTAGAGCAGCAGTAGGGGTGTTATCTCCATGGAGAGCCCCGAAGCTGGGTAAGATCCGCCGGCGTGCATGTCTTCGCCTTATCCCGTTTCCAGGCACCGGCGACGTCTTACTGGCTCCCACAATGATAAGCCATCCGTTGGCATATGTCGCACCTACCACCCAACAGGCTAGGATTTTAGGGTTTAGCCATCTCGATCTCGTGGTAGATCAACTCTTGTAATACTCATATTCATCAAGATCAATCAAGCAGGAAGTAGGGTATTACCTCCATAGAGTGGGACCGAACCTGGGTAAACATCGTGTCCCCTGTCTCCTGTTACCATCGACCTTAGACGCACAGTTCGGGACCCCCTACCCAAGATCCGCCGGTTTTGACACCGACATTGGTGCTTTCATTGAGAGTTCCACTATGCCGTCCTCAAAAGGTTTCATGGCTCCTTCAATCATCCACAATGACGCTGTCCAAGGGGAGGTCTTCCTCCCCGGACAGATCTTCGTGTTCGGCGACTTCACACTACGAGCCAACTCGCTTGGCCATCTGGAGTAGATCGACAGCTATGCCCCTGGATGTCAGGTCAGATTCGGGAGCTTGAACTACGTCGCGGATATCTGCGGAGACTTGATCTTCGATGGATTCGATACCACGGCAATCGCTCCCCGTCATCTCGATGGACATGACTTAGCCCTGTCATCGGGCCATACCCAGGAAATTGCACCTGTAACCGCTCTGGCCTTAGATTCAGAGCAGGTCGTGCCATCCGAGGACAGGAAGCTTAATCCCGCCACGGAAGCCGCAGACTCCACGACGTTGGAGCCACACACAAACCTAACCTCTGGTAATGCCTGTGTCATCGGAACCTCGGTCTCGTTTTTGGTTAAAAGTTCCGAACTATGTGCGTCCGCGCATGTCGAGCATGATCGGTTACCGATTGCCGAATTCAGCACCGCGGACATCTTCTGGCACTCACCCTTGGGCGATGTGCTGAATTCATTAAAAAATCTATCCTTAGCGGGGGATTCACAGCCGAACTATATCCGGTTCGAACTAGAAGCTGATGACAGGGAATTTTGCTTCCCACCTGCCACCCACTTCATAGCCACGGTCGAGGATTTAACCGACACACTTGATTACGGCTCCGAAGACATCGACGGTATGGACGACGATGTTGATGAGGAGCAAAACCAAAATCCACCATTTACTGGACGTTGGACGACCACTTCTTCGTACGATGTGTACATGGTGGACACACCCAAAGCAACCAACAACGATGACAAAGAAAATCCAGTCGAGAATAAACCTCCTGAGACATAGCAAAAGCGCCGGCGTCCTCGGCGCCGCTCTAAGTCACGTCATTCAAAAGACAACAATGCTGGCACCGGAGAAAATAATACTCCAAACGACGCCGAAAACAATGAAGACCTTGCTGAGGTAACATCCAAATAGGAGGAGCAAGAAAACAGGCAAGCCAGCCCCGACGAACAGGCCAGGCCCGATGACTCGAAGGACGGTAGTTACCCGCTCTCCAAGGATGAGGAAAGCCTCGGCAACGAAGATTTCATCGTGCCTGAGGAACCTCTCGAGTAGGAGCGCTTCAAGCGCCAGCTAATAGCCACCACAAGGAGCCTGAAAAAGAAGCAGCAGCAGCTTCAAGCTGACCAAGGTCTACTCGTCGACAGGTGGACTGATGTTCTGGCAGCCGAAGAATACGGCCTCAAATGCCCAGCCAAGAGTTACCCGAAGCAAAGGTTGCTACCTCAGTTCGATGAAGAGGCGCCGGAGCCCATACCTCCCTCGCGTAATGCGGCCGATCGACCACTATGCAGTCGGGACAGTGCGGCAGACCGACCGCCATGTGGTCGGGATAGAGCGACAACTCAGGCCAAACAACAGCCTGCCCCACCGCCACATAAAGATAGAGACAAAACAGTTCAGGGTCATACATACGACCTCTGGCAGGCCCTGGATAGTAGAGCAGGATATACCCGATCGATTTACGGATCGCGAGGACGTTCCTCGACACGTGATGATGGCTACCTATTCGGACGTGACAAACCTAGTCACGCCCAAACCGACAACCGCAGACGGACTCCATTGGAGCTACGTCGCGATGCGGCCAGGTATAGAGGCGCCACACACCCTCTTTGCTTCACTGATGAAGTAATGGATCATGAATTCCCCGAAGGGTTCAAACCCATGAATATTGAATCATATGACAGGACAACTGATCCCGCGGTATGGATCGAGGACTTTATCCTCCACATCCACATGGCCCGCGACGATGACCTCCATGCTATCAAATACCTCCCACTAAAGCTTAAAGGACCAGCTCGACACTGGTTAAACAGTCTGCCTGAAAATTCTATCGGCAGCTGGGAGGACTTGGAAGAAGCCTTCCTTGACAACTTCCAAGGTACATATGTCCGGCCACCAGACGCCGATGACTTAAGCCACATAGTTCAACAACCCGAAGAGTCAGCCAGGAAATTCTGGACTAGGTTCCTAACCATAAAGAACCAGATCATCGACTGTCCGGATGCCGAAGCCCTAGCAGCCTTTAAACATAGCATCCATGACTAATGGCTCGCTCGCCACCTCGGCCAAGAAAAGCCAAAATCTATGGCAGCCCTTACGGCACTCATGACCCACTTTTGCGCAACTGAGGATAGTTGGCTGGTTTGTAGCAAAAACACAGCCAGCGAGGCAGGCCCCTTCGAGGTCAAAAACAACAATGGCAAGCTCCGATGTAACAGACACAAACGCTGAAGCAATGGTGATAATACCGACGACACTACAGTCAACACCGGATTCAGTGGCTCCAAGTCTAGCCAGCGGAAGAAACCATACAAAAGAAACAATCAGGGACCATCTAGCCTGGACCGCATACTCGATCGCCCTTGCCAGATACATGGCACACCAGACAAACCAACCAATCATACCAATAGAGATTGTTGGGTTTTCAAACAGGCCGGCAAATTAAACGCCGAGAATAGGGAAAAGGGATCACAAAGCGAGGACGACAACGAGGAGCCCCAGCAACTGAGCACAGGGGACAGAAGAAGTTTCCCCCTCAAGTCAAAACAGTGAACATGATATATGCTACACACATCCCTAAAAGGGAGCGCAAGCGCGCACTAAGGGACATTTACGCGATAGAGCCAGTCGCCCCAAAATTCAACCCATGGTCGTCATTCCCGATCACCTTTGATCATTGGGATCATCCGACTAGTATCCGTCATGGTGGCTCAGCCGCGCTAGTCCTCGACCCTATCATTGACGGATTTCACCTGACGCGCGTCCTTATGGAGGGGGTAGCAGCCTCAATCTACTCTATCAGGACACAGTGTGCAAAATGGGCATTAATCCATCACGGATCAAACCCACAAAGACTACCTTCAAAGGAGTCATACCAGGTGTAGAGGCCCGCTAGACAGGCTCAATCACGCTCGAGGTTGTCTTCGGATCTCCGGACAATTTCCGAAGGAGGGAGTTAATCTTCGACATAGTCCCCTTTCGCAGTGGCTATCACGCATTGCTCGGACGGACCGCATTCGCCTGACTCAACGCAGTGCCACACTATGCTTATCTCAAGCACAAGATGCCCGGTCCACGTGGCATCATAATAGTCAATGGAAATACGGAACGCTCCCTCCGTACAAAAGAGCACACAGCTTCCTTAGCAGCAGAAGTATAGAGTGGCCTTCTCAAGCAGAACCTTAATTCGGCTGCTGAGCCCACAGACACCGTCAAGAGGGTCCAAACTACCCTGCAGCAGGACAACTCGGCTCATCAGGAGCTAGACTAGCAATTCGGCCTCCGTCTCAGTCCTGGTCAAGTAGTGGCATTCGCACCACACGTACATAACTACGCACTCAAAATTCCATGGACATCGACGGAGGCATAGCTAGTTTGTGATCCACAGTATGGCTCAACCGACACCGTATACACACATACTTTCACTTTTATTCATTTCCTTATCAGGTTTCAATCCCGCAGGCCCCATCTGATGGCCTGATCACTAGTCCTCTTGAAGGATAAACACACCAAGACGGCGAGAAACACATACGTACGGGGGATTTTCAATGTGGTTTCGTTAACAATCACTCTACCTGTTTTTCAGGACCCACATGCAGCTCTCCCTTGGTTTTTGGCATGTTAAATAGCTTGTTGTTTATCGCACTACTTGTATCAATGCGCCTCAATGTATTAACCAAATTACAATGAAAACCGCTCGCGGCTGGAGCTTTAAGGCCCCAGCTTATCACCTTTGCACCCTTTCTGTTTTCTTTCTTTTTATCCCCTGTGGGTAACCCTATCAGGTAGCACCCGTACACTTTGGTACATTTGATGTTTGCCAGGGGCTTCATAGCACCCCACACTATGGCAACAAAAAGTCCAAACACTTTTTATAGTATAGTTCGGCACCCCGAATTTAGCACTATATGCATTGGCTCTGAATCATGTCTTTGGTCAATAGTTGGGTTGCCCAGCTCCTGTGCTTGCTACCTTACGTTCCTCTATATCAGCTAAGGTAGTAAAGGGAGAACTACTGTGATTGTGCCTTGGTTTATCCAAAGGAGCACCACAGTAGAGAAAGCCGAAAACCGACTGTCATGATGCAGCGAGAGCCGATCAGGTCTTCGGAGGTTGCAAATTGTTGGATATTTCTTCCATATTACTCAAAGGATTGGTACTTCCCGATCAGATGCTTATAGCACTCTGGTTCGGATACTAGGGGCTGCGCCCATGTTTTTATTGTCAAACTCCTATGGCTAAGTGAGGGCGTTAAAGCCGCATAGTCTGATTGCCTGGTTCGTTGTGCTAAACAACTCCTTCAAGGACCATATAATTGGATCAAGATTGTTTAGATTCCATCCCGAACACCTCCGTACTACCTACGTGGGGGCACAAGCCGACGACTGGCCAACCCTCAGATTTCATACAACACGACCGCACAGGAGGTAAAATTTAAAACATAACAAGCATTATATTACAAACCCACTTTGTTTTATCATACGCGGTAGAAGGAACTTGAATACATTCAGTCAAAGATAATGTCCTGCGAACACTGCTTTGCTACAATACGAGACCCCTCCAGGACATCACCAAAATACCTCTCGGGTATATGGTGCTCCTTGCCCTCGGGCGGCCCCTCGGTCACAAGCTTGATGGCATCCATCTTCGCCCACCAGACCTTGACGTGGGCAAAGGCCATACACGCGCCCTCGATGCAGATGGACCGCTTGACGGCGTCCAACCTAGGACAGGCATCCACCAACCACTTCACGAGGCCGAAGTAACTGCCGGGTATAGCTTCGGCTGGCCACAGACGGATTATTAAATCCTTCATGGCCAGTTTGGCCACCCTGTGCAGCTCGACCAGCTGTTTTAGCTGATCGCTGAAGGGCACCGAATGTTCTGGCGCAAGGTATTGCGACCAGAACAGTTTCTCCGTGGAGCTCCCTTCTTCGGCTCGGAAGAACTCCATGGCATCGGACACACTACTGGCAGATCAGCAAAAGCCCCTGGAGAACTCTGAATCCAGGTTAGTAAAAGATACTTCCTCTTCACATACTTGCTTTGCATACTAAATGCCTTACCCGCCGCGATCGTCCTGGCCTCCTGGATCTCTCGGAGGGCGCCCTAGGCCTCACTCCGGGCCGTCTCTGCACTCTGATGAGCCTTGACGAGTTTGGCCTCTCGAGCTGACGCATCGCGCTCCAAGGTCTCACACTTCCTCACCGTGTCCTGGAGCTCTTGTTGGACCTCGTTGACCCGGGCCTTGAGCTTCCTACGGGCGGCCTGCTCCTTGATGGCCTTTCTCTCGGCTTCACCCATGGCCTTTCTCAGGGCCTCGACCTTGGTTGTCGCTTCTATACATATCATGACACTTCAGTCAATGCATATCATTTTAATTTTTGTGAATACATAATGGGTTATCACATACCTTGTTTTTCTTGGAGCTGCCTCCTCACCTGGCCGAGCTCCTCCTCGGCTTGCTCCAGTCTCCGCTTCAGTTCGGAGACCTCGACAGTATGCGAGGCTGCGGCCAACAGCGACACCTGCGTACTCATTTCAGACAAATGTAGTTAGTTTCCTGCAATAAAGGATTGATCCTCTATCCGGCTTTTTTCTTTCCAAACACCGGACAGTGTCTCAGGGGCTACTGCCTATATTGGGATTTTCTCTTTTTTGCGTCGCTTACCTCAAAACCTGTCAGTAGGCTGTTGCAGGCTTCGGTTAGTCCGCTCTTGGCGGACTGAACCCTTTCAATTACCGTGCCCATAAGAACACAGTGCTCATCCACAATGGAAGCACCTCGCAACGCTTCCAGCAGATTATCCGGTGCCCCTGGTTGGACAGGGGTCACCGGCGGAATAGGCATACCCCCTTCTTTAGAAGGAGGTTGCGCGCCGAATTATGGAGCTGTATCGGTCTCCGGAATCGAATCCGGCTGAAGGCCGAATAGAATACGACCCTCACCACCAGTCTCCATGCGGATCGGCTCCCCCTGGTGTCCGGCGACGGAGGCCTCGCCTTCTGGCGCCTCCTGAGCCTCCCCAGGTTTGGGAAAGTCCTTCGGGACAGCACCTCTGCGTCATCCTTGGCCTTGGGGGAGTAAGCGGTCGGCGGTGACTCGCTGGCCATTGCCCTTGAATCTAACGAACCTCATGACGAGGATCGCTGTGAGCTATCATGGGCCGGACTGCAATGACATAATTAAACCATGTAAAATACCATAAGGTGCAAGGGCCGGATAATTGGACGTGTATGGGTTCTTAGCACTCACGATGCGGCCAGGGGCTTGTTCCGGGGGCGTCGCTCCGGACTGCTGTCAACGTCCCACACGGAGCTGCCCACGAGTGGGCCTTTCCCCTTCTTGGGTGCCCCCACCTCCAGAATTGTGGAGGCCACCCTCTTCTTCCTCCCCCCATCAGTGGGAGAATCACTTTCCTCCTCCTCCTCACCATCGTCGTCTTCGGCGGCGGAGGAGCGGGTCTTGTCTTCGGACGTCGCATCTGAAGCGCCCTTACAGCGGGGCCACTCCGAACCCCCTTGGCCTTCCCCTTGGCCTTCTTCTCCGGCGCCTTATAAGGTGCTGGCACCAGCATCTTCGCTAAACGCGGGATGACCGGTTCTTCAGGCAGCGGAGCCGGACACTGGATCCGCTTCGCCCTCTTCATCCAGTCCTGAAGAAGCAATGATAATAAAAGCTTAGATATCATCCTTGAAACAAGCAAGTAGGGGATGCGTTAAAAATAACATACCTCGTTGGCGAGGTGGTTAATGTCGTGCCTGCGGTCCGAATCTGTGGCTGGCGGTGTCTCGTTTCCCTTGAAGAGCAACTTCTAGGCCTCTTTGTGAGTGGTTTTGAAGAGCCTCTTCAGGGTATGGTGCTTCTTCAGATTGAACTCCCATAGAGGGCGTCTTCGGCTTTGGCACAGGAGAATCCGGTGAACTAGCATCACCTGGATTACATCGACAAGTTTGACATCTTTGTCCACCATGCTTTGAACGCACGTCTGCAACGCTATCAGCTCATTTGGCGAACACCAGTGCTCTTCTCGACCCAGGAGGTGAGTCAGATGGGAGCGCCGGAGTTGAATTCGGCAGCTACGGCCTAGGTGGCGCCGTGGGGTTCTACGATGTAGAACTACTGTTTCTTCCATTCCTTTTATAGTCTCCACGAAAGTGCCTTTTGGCCAGGAGATAATGGTCAACTTGCTCACCATGGCGCCTCCGCACTCCGCATGCCGGCCATCCACCACCTTTGGCTTCACGTTGAAGACCTTGAGCCACAGCCCGAAGTGGGGTTGGATGCGGAGGAAGGCCTTACACACGACGACAAATGCCGAGATGTTGAGGAAGGAGTTCGGGGATAGATCATGGAAGTCTAGCCCGTAATAGAACATCAGCCCACAGACGAAGGGGTGGAGCGGAAGCCCTAGCCCGCGGAGGAAATGGGGGATGAATACCACCCTCTCACTAGGCTTCGGTGCAAGGACGACTTTCCCCTGGGCTGGAAGACGATGGGCGGTTTCCTTCGCCAGGTACCCGACCGCCCGAAGCTCGGCAATGTCCCTCTCCTTGACGGAGGAGGCCATCCACTTGCCTTGAACTCCGGATCCGGACATGGTTGAGTGCTTGCTCGACTGGGAAAAAGATGAGAACTTGGGCGGTGGAGCTCAAGAGTGGAAGGGCAGAGGAAGAGAGAAGGCGTGGGTGAAGAAAGGGGATTCTTATCTCCTTATAAAGGCAGTGAATATTGAACGCCTCCCCACTCGCCTTAAAACTTGCCTATTCCCAAGGGCTGTGTGAATGGCACGGTTGGGTTACCCATGCCCGTATTGATGAGAATCCCTTAATAAGGGGACATGATCTCTGCTTTGACAAGACGTGCCAATGGCAACCGCGTCTCGAAACATGGAGCGGCAGACGAAAAACGATTCGAAATTATGACCGGGCAGACGTGATGTCATGTTGCAAAAAGTTGTCAGCAGATTGGACTCGTGGATTATTATATTCTCTGCGGTTGTGTGTGGTGTGTGTGATACAGGTCCGGACACGACCATTACGTCCGAAGACCGTCTTAGAGTTCTGAAGGAGGAACCCGCCTTGCAATGCCGAAGACAGATCTACGCGTCGGATAACTTGTCATTGAAGCCAGGTTCAGGGGCTACTAAGGGAGTCCTAGACTAAGGGGTCCTCGGGCATCTGGGCTGTTAGCCATGGGCCGGACTGATGGGCTATGAAGATATGAAGACCGAAGACTGCACCCGTGTCCGGAGGGGACTCTCCTTGGCGTGGAAGGCAAGCTTGGTGATCAAATAAGTAGATTCCTTTGTAACCGACCTTTTGTAACCCTAGATCCTCCTGGTGTCTATATAAACCGGAGGACTTAGTCCAGAGGAAGGACAATCATTACCATAGTCATACATGCTAGGCTTTTAGGGTGTAGCCATCTCGATCTCGTGGTAGATCAACTCTTGTAATACTCATATTCATCAAGATAAATAAAGCAGGAAGTAGGGAATTACCTCCATATAGAGGGCCCGAACCTAGGTAAACATCGTGTCCCCTGTCTCCTGTTACCATCGACCTTACACGCACAGTTCGGGACCCCCTACCCGAGATCCATCGGTTTTGACACCGACAACCACCACACTTACTAAGCACAAGAGCACCTCCTCCCGGGAGGCTGTTCTTCCCTTGTAACTGTTCATCCTCAGCCCAAGAGGCAATCCACCACACCACACTAGAATAGGGTATTACACCATATCGGTGGCCCGAACCAGTATAAATCTTGTGTCCCTTTGTTCTGCGAGTTTGATGCGCTGAGCCTTGAGATTGCGGTGAGGGCATGAGCTAGAGGGAGGAGAGATCTTCGTGCGCACCCCAGTGTTCGAACCTCAAGGGTTTTGTCGGAACCCAATTGTCGACATTTGGCGCGCTAGGTAGGGGTGCGCTGAAGCTTTCCTTCCGCTAATCCGCGTTCCACCGCTCCACCGCATCCATGTCAGACGGGCGTCGAGCCCGCGCAGAGCGCCGGGCCGCCCTCGCTGCCCGTGTCGCTCAGACAGCCCCTGTCGGCGGGCCTCCTCGTCGTTCTCCATATCCTATTGCCAACGCTGCTACCGGCCCGGTAGCAAACGAGCAGCAAGCGTCCTCACTGCACCCCTCCGTGCGGCGGGACGGCCGCACCACCACCCCATCGCTGACTTCGGCCGGCTCATCATCTCACGCTCGCCGCGCACCCAGGGACACGCAGGCTGCGCTGCTCATGGCACGCGAGCTCCTGCGCTACCGCCCGGTCGACAACCTCTACGAGGACTGGTTAGACCGCATCGCTGAGCTCGTCAGCGCCGTTGGGGGCTCTCCTGCACCATCCCTCTCGCTGCCTCGCCCACCTCCAGCCGCGGGTGATGTAGCTCACGGAGCGCCTCCATCGCCTCCCATCAAGACGGCACCCTTGCGCCGAGACGCACAGTTCACGGAGTGCCACCGCCCCCTCCGCGTCAAGACGGTGCCCTCGCCCCAAGACGCACAATCCCGCGGCGTGATCTGCCACGCCATGTGCCCGCACGTGAAGAAGGAAGCTGCCAAGAGGTTCCCCAGCCGTAAGAAAACGCTCCAACGCTCCTGGCGCCACGACAAGACCATTTGCCGCCTGCGTCGGTGGTGCACGACCATCAAGGGCAGGCTCCGCCCCTGCAGAGGGCCCTGGTGGCCACCGCAGGCTGTCGTGCCTTCGCTCCCGAGCTGCACACCGTCGTTTGGCCAGGGAAGTACAAGTCGGACCTGCCTCCGCGCTACGACGGCACCCCCAACCCCGTGGAGTTCCTGCAGCTCTACGAGCTGAGCATCGAGGCGGCCAACAACGACGAAAAGGTCTTGGCGAACTGGTTTCCCATGGCTCTCAAGGATGGCGCCTGCTTATGGCTCCTGAACCTACCCGCGGGATCGATCTCCTCCTGCGGTGAGATGCGCAACTGCTTCATCACCAACTTCCAGGGTACTCGCGACCGTCCTCCGGCCGCAGGTGACCTGCGCCGCATCAAGCAACAACCGGGAGAGACCCTGCAGAAGTACATCCAACGCTTCAATAGCGTCCGCCTCAAGATCCCCAAGGTGATGGACGAAGCCATCATCTCAGCATTTTCCGATGGCGTCCGTGACGTCAAGATGAAGGAGGAGCTCGCCATCCACGAGGAGTTGTGCATGACTCTGGAGCTGTTCAACATAGCAACCAAGTGTGCAAGAGCTGAGGAGGGGCGTCTCTCCCTCCTCGAGCTCCCTGCTGCCAACCCAGAGGAGAAGAAGGCCAAGGTCAAGGACGTGAAGCGCAAGGGAGTGGCCATACTCGTGGCAGAGCCGGACATGAAGCGCGGCCGGGACCACCCCGAGTCGTCCAAGGGCAGCCGTCCGTTCTGCGCCTTCCACAACATGCACAATGATAACCCACAAGTATAGGGGATCGCAACAGTTTTTGATAAGTAAGAGTGTCGAACCCAACGAGGAGCTAAAGGCAGAACAAATATTCCCTCAAGTTCTATCGACCACCGATACAACTCTACGCACGCTTGATGTTCGCTTTACCTAGAACAAGTATGAAACTAGAAGTACTTTGTAGATGTTGTTGGATAGGTTCGCAAGATAATAAATATTACGTAAATAAAAAGTAGGGGCTGTTTAGGTAAAGACACAACTAAGTTAGTTTTAGTAAAGAGCTGTTTGTTACGAGAAAGTTATTTGTCCCTAGGCAATCGATGCAATTTTATTTGAGGGAGAGGCATAAGCTAACATACTTTCTCTACTTGGATCATATGCACTTATGATTGGAACTCTAGCAAGCATCCACAACTACTAAAGATCATTAAGGTAAAACCCAACCATAGCATTAAAGTATCAAGTCCTCTTTATCCCATACGCAAACAACCAACTTACTCGGGTCTGTGCTTCTGTCACTCACACCACCCACCATAAGCAAATCATGAACATATTGCAAACCCTACAGCGGGAATCCCTCATGCTTGTGTGACACGGAGAGCACCATAGGACAACACCAATAATAAAACATGCAACTCATACCAATCACGATCATCAAATAACCCATAGGACAAAACGGATCTACTCAAACATCATAGGATAGCCATACATCATTGGGAAATAATATATAGTGTTGAGCACCATGTTTAAGTAGAGATTACAGCGGGTAAGAGAGAGGTTACACCACTGCATAGAGGGGGGAAGAGTTGGTGATGATGGCAGTGAAGTTGTTGGTGAAGATTGCGGTGATGATGATGGCCACGACAGCGTTCCAGCGCCACCGGAAGAGAAGGGGAGAGGGGGCCCCTTCGTATTCTTCTTCCTTGACCTCCTCCCTAGATGGGAAAAGGGTTTCCCCTCTGGTCCTTGGCCTCCATGGCGTGGGAGGGGCGAGAGCCCCTCCGAGATTGGATCTGTCTCTCTGTCTCTCTCTGTTTCTGCGTTCTCAGATTCTTCCCTTTCACCGTTTCTTATATTCCCGGAGATCCGTAACTCCGATTGGGCTGAAATTTTAACATGATCTATATCCGGATATTAGCTTTCTTGTGGCGAAAGAAGGGCACCAACCGCCTTACAGGGTGGCCACGAGGGTCAGGGGCGCGCCCCCCTGCCTCGTGGCCCCCTCGGGCACCGTCTCGCATGGATTTTTCTTCCCAAAAATCATATATATTCCAAAAAAATCTCCGTCAGTTTTTATCCCGTTTGGACTCCGTTTGATATGGATATTCCGCGAAACAAAAAATGCAACAAACAGGAACTGGCAGCGGGCACTGGATCAATATGTTAGTCCCAAAATAGTATAAAAAGTTGCCAAAAGTATATGAAAGTTGTAGAATATTGGCATGGAAAAATCAAAAATTATAGATACGACGGAGACGTATCAGCATCCCCAAGCTTAATTCCTTCTCGTCCTCGAGTAGGTAAATGATAAAAAAGATAATTTTTGATGTGGAATGCTACCTAGCATAATCTTGATCACATATCTAATCATGGCATGAATATTAAGATACGAGTGATTCAAAGCAATAGTCTATCATTTGACATAAAAACAATAATACTTGAAGCCTACTAATAAAGCAATCATGTCTTTTTAAAATAAATGGCCAAAGAAAGCTATCCCTACAAAATCATTTAGTCTGGCTATGCTCCATCTTCACCACACAAAATATTCACATCATGCACAACCCCGATGACATGCCAAGCAATTGTTTCATACTTTTGACGTTCTCAAACCTTTTCAACTTTCACGCAATACATGAGCGTGAGCCATGGACATAGCACTATAGGTGGAATAGAATGGTGGTTGTGGAGAAGACAAAAAGGAGAAGATAGTCTCACATCAACTAGGCGTATCAACGGGCTATGGAGATGCCCATCAATAGATATCAATGTGAGTGAGTAGGGATTGCCATGCAACGGATGCACTAAGAGCTATAAGTGTATGAAAGTTCAAACTGAAAACTAAGTGGGTGTGGATCCAACTTGCTTGCTCATGAAGACCTCGGGCATTTGAGGAAGCCCATCATCGGAATATACAAGCCAAGTTCTATAATGAAAATTCCCACTAGTATATGAAAGTGATAACTCAAGAGACTCTCTATATGAAGAACATGGTGCTAATTTGAAGCACAAGTGTGGTAAAAGGATAGTAACATTGCCCCTTCTCTCTTTTTCTCTCATTTTTTTCGGGCCTTCTCTTTTTTTTGGCCTTTCTCTTTTTTTGTTCGTCCGGAGTCTCATCCCGACTTGTGGGGGAATCATAGTCTCCATCATCCTTTCCTCACGGGGCAATGCTCTAATAATGATGATCATCACACTTTTATTTACTTACAACTCAATATTACAACTCGATACTAGAACAAAGATATGACTCTATATGAATGCCTCCGGCGGTGTACCGGGATGTGCAATAATCTAGCGCAGCAATGACATCAAAAAACGGACAAGTCATGAAAACATCATGCTAGCTATCTTACGATCATGCAAAGCAATATGACAATGAATTCTCAAGTCATGTATATGATGATAATGGAAGTTGCATGGCAATATATCTCGTAATGGCTATGGAGATTCCATGATAGGTAGGTATGGTGGCTGTTTTGAGGAAGGTATATGGTGGGTTTATGGTACCGGCGAAAGTTGCGCAGTACTAGAGAGGCTAGCAATGGTGGAAGGGTGAGAGTGCGTATAATCCATGGACTCAACATTAGTCATAAAGAACTCACATACTTATTGCAAAAATCTATTAGTCATTGAAACAAAGTACTACGAGCATGCTCCTAGGGGGATGTTGGGGAACGTAGTAATTTCAAAAAATTTCCTACGCACACGCAAGATCATGGTGATGTATAGCAACGAGAGGGGAGAGTGTTGTCCACGTACCCTCGTAGACCGAAAGCAGAAGCGTCATCACAACGCGGTTGATGTAGTTGTACGTCTTCACGATCCGACTGATCAAGTACCGAACGCATGGCACCTCCGAGTTCAGCACATGTTCAGCCCGATGACGTCCCTCTAACTCCGATCCAGCCGAGTGTTGAGGGAGATTTTCATCAGCACGACGGCGTGGTGATGATGTTGATGTTCTACCGACGCAGGGCTTCGCCTAAGCACTGCTACAGTATTATCGAGGTGGACTATGGTGGAGGGGGGCACCGCACACGGCTAAAAGACGATCAACTTGATAAACTTGTGTGCCTAAGGTGCCCCCTGCCCCTGTTTATAAAGGAGCAAGGGAGGTGCGGCCGGCCAAGGGGAGAGGTGCGCCGGAGGAGTCCTACTCCCACCGATTGGTAGGAAAAGACCATCGCTCGTCCCCGACCGCCACTCATAAGGAAGACAATCAATAAATAAATCATGCTCCGACTTCGTTACATAACGGTTCACCATACGTGCATGCTACGGGAATCAAAAACCTCAACACAAGTATTTCTACTAATCCACAACTACCCACTAGCATGACTCTAATATCACCATATTTATATCGCAAAACTATTGCAAGGAATCAAACATATCATATTCAATGATCTACAAGTCTTATGTAGGATTTTATGACTAACCATGTGAATGACTAGTTCCTGTCATCTCTCTAAATAGATATAAGTGAAGCAAGAGAGTTTAATTCTTTCTACAAAAGATATGCCCACGCTCTAACAAATATAAGTGAAGCAAAAGAGCATTCTACAAATGGTGGTTGTCTATGTAGAGAGAAACAGGCAATCCAAACTTCAAATGATATAAGTGAAGCACATGAAGCATTCTATAAAGCCATACTCAAAAGATATAAGTGAAGTGCAATGAGCATTCTATAAATCAACCAAGGACTATCCCATACCAGCATGGTGCATAAAAGAAAAATGAAAACTAAATGCAAAAGACGCTCCAAGATTGCACATATCGCATGAACGAAACGAATCCGAAAACATACCGATACTTGTTGAAGAAAGAGGGGATGCCTTCCGGGGCATCCCCAAGCTTAGACGCTTGAGTATCCTTGAATATTTACTTGGGGTGCCTTGGGCATCCCCAAGCATGAGCTCTTGCCTCTCCTTCTTCTCCTCACATTGAGACATCCTCGATCATCGAACACTTCATCCAGACAAAACTTCAACAGAAAACTCGGTAAGATCCGTTAGTATAATAAAGAAAATCACTACTCTAAGTACTGTTGCACTTTTTTCATTATAGCTACTGTAATATAACTTTTTCATGGCTTAATCCACTGATATGAATCGATATTTTCATCAAAACAAGCAAACTATGCATCAAAAACAGAATCTGTCTAAAACTGAACAGTCTGTAATAATCTGAACATTCACCATACTTCTGATATTTGAAAAATTCTACCAAAATTAGGAAAAATAAAAAATTTGTATAGAAAGACAGCGCAAAAATAATCAGAACCATTTGACGTTCCAGCTAAAAATGTAAAATCACGCACTACAGACAAAGTTTCTGTCCTGCACCGTATAAACCATCAAGCAAATGTAAACATCCTAAAGGCAAACCTTGGCACATTATTTTTATAATACAATGGAATTGTACAAGGGGATAATTATCTTTGTTGAAAATTTTTCTGTAATCAAGATTCACAAAGTTGCCATGAGCATGAACAAAGTTCAAGGAGCTCTCCCACTTCAACAATGCTTGTCTTTCTCACTTTCACTTTCCTTTTTGAAAAACTTTTGGGTTCCCCTCTTTATTTTGTTTTGTTTTTAAACTATATAAAAGCACTCAACAGAAATAAATGACTCTCTAAAACTTCCGGGTTGTCTCCCTGGCAGCGCTTTCTTTAAAGCCATTAATTTAGGCATATAGTGCTCAAGTAGTGAATCCACCCGGATCGCAAGGTATATCAAAGCCAATTTTAATTAACAATGATTTGTAATTTAGTAGTGAGCACAAAGTAACATATATAATGTGACAACAAAGTCTAACTCTCTTCCTATGCATCGGCATGTCATAAAAGAACAATTCATGCACACATAGTAAAGGCCAATGCATAGTATAAACAGTTTCTTGCAATTTTATCGTGTTGTAAACATAAAGAGGTGGAGATATAGTTCCTCTCTCATAATAATTGCAAGTAGGAGTAGAAAGCACACGCATATTATATTCATAAAAATCATCATGTGTAACGGTAAAAGGCAACCCATCAATATAATCCTTAATAAGTGCAAACTTCTCTGATATAGTGTAGTTGGTAGAATTCAAAAAGATAATAGGACTATCATGCGTGGGTGCAATAGCAACAATTTCATGTTTAGCATAAGGAACTATAGCAAGTTCATCTCCATAAGCATAATTCATATTG
This sequence comes from Triticum urartu, assembly GCF_003073215.2. NCBI lineage: Eukaryota > Viridiplantae > Streptophyta > Magnoliopsida > Poales > Poaceae > Triticum > Triticum urartu. Next base: position 408,537,711 of record NC_053028.1, read on the forward strand.
GCATCTTGGCCACAGGCATAGCAAGCATCATCAAAAAGGGATATTTCAAAAGAATCAACGGGATCATAACAATTATCATAGCATTCATCCTTCGGTAAGCATGAAGGGGAATTAAACAATGTATGAGTTGAAGAGTTACTCTCATTGGAAGGCGGGCACATGTGATCAATCCGCTCTTCCTCCTTTTGTTCTTCGCTCTCCTCCTCATCTTTTTCATCCAATGAGCTCACAGTTTCATCAACTTCTTCTTCTTCCATAGATTCCTGCAAAATATTAATCTCTTCTTGGACAGCGGAGACTTTCTCAATAAGTGCATTAATATCGGAATTGTATTCATAATTCTCATAGCAATATTTAAGGATAGCTAAATTTTCAGGTCTATAAACCAAATCATGAAAATCTTCAAACTCTTTAAACATAGATTCAATTTCATAAGCACCCATAAAAGCAACAAATTCTTCTATTTGTTCCACATCATAGTAATCATATATACCATTAGCATAAGAAGCTAAGGTTTTGTTATCATTAAATTCGCATAAAAAGGGAAGGTGTGGAGCCTTCATCCTAGAGCAACAAGTATAATCATATCTCAAGCATAGTTGCCTAGCATACCAATTCAATATATGAATTTGATCCCATAATAGTTTCCCTTTTTGTGTCAAGCGGTAATCCCTAAAGTATTCACGTTGATCCAACATTACTCTCATTACATAATTGAATGGGGTTTTCTCAGAATTATTAAAGTAGTACATAATATCTTTCACATAACCAGCATCGAGGGTTTTAGGAGGTTCCCCATCTCCATGAGCAGAAAGTACACCTAATTTTTTGGTATTTCGTGTTCCATATCCATAACTAAAGATAAAGAACAACTAAGAACAGCAAATAAAAATTACTTAGTGATAAAGCAAACAAGCACAGACAAGAATATTCACCCCACGCTATTGCTCCCCGGCAACGGCGCCAGAAAAAGGTCTTGATAACCCACAAGTATAGGGGATTGCAACAGTTTTCGATAAGTAAGAGTATCGAACCCAACGAGGAGCTAAAGGCAGAACAAATATTCCCTCAAGTTCTATCGACCACCGATACAACTCTACGCACGCTTGATGTTCGCTTTACCTAGAACAAGTATGAAACTAGAAGTACTTTGTAGATGTTGTTGGATAGGTTCGCAAGATAATAAATATTACGTAAATAAAAAGTAGGGGCTGTTTAGGTAAAGACACAACTAAGTTAGTTTTAGTAAAGAGCTGTTTGTTACGAGAAAGTTATTTGTCCCTAGGCAATCGATGCAATTTTATTTGAGGGAGAGGCATAAGCTAACATACTTTCTCTACTTGGATCATATGCACTTATGATTAAAACTCTAGCAAGCATCCGCAACTACTAAACATCATTAAGGTAAAACCCAACCATAGCATTAAAGTATCAAGTCCTCTTTATCCCATACGCAAACAACCTACTTACTCGGGTCTGTGCTTCTGTCACTCACGCCACCCACCATAAGCAAATCATGAACATATTGCAAACCCTACAGCGGGAATTCCTCACGCTTGCGTGACACGGAGAGCACCATAGGACAACACCAATAATAAAACATGCAACTCAAACCAATCACGATCATCAAATAACCCATAGGACAAAACAGATCTACTCAAACATCATAGGATAGCCATACATCATTGGGAAATAATATATAGTGTTGAGCACCTTGTTTAAGTAGAGATTACAATAGGTAAGAGAGCGGTTACACCGCTGCATAGAGGGGGGAAGAGTTGGTGATGATGGCGGTGAAGTTGTTGGTGAAGATTGCGGTGATGATGATGGCCACGACAGCGTTCCGGCGCCACCGGAAGAGAAGGGGAGAGGGGCCCCTTCGTCTTATTCTTCCTTGACCTCCTTGCTAGATGGGAGAAGGGTTTCCCCTCTGGTCCTTGGCCTCCATGGCGTGGGAGGGGCGAGAGCCCCTCCGAGATTGGATCTGTCTCTCTGTCTCTCTCTGTTTCTGCGTTCTCAGATTCTTCCCTTTCACCGTTTCTTATATTCCTGGAGATCCGTAACTCCGATTGGGCTGAAATTTTAACACGACCTCTATCCGGATATTAGCTTTCTTGCGGCAAAATAAGGGCACCAACCGCCGTACGGGGTGGCCACGAGGGTCAGGGGCGCGCCCCCCTGTCTCGTGGCCCCCTCGGGCACCGTCTCGCGTGGATTGTTCTTCCCAAAAATCATATATATTCCAAAAAATATCTCCGTCAGTTTTTATCCCGTTTGGACTCCGTTTGATATGGATATTCTGCGAAACAAAAAACGTGCAACAAACATGAACTGGCACTGGGCACTGGATCAATATGTTAGTCCCAAAAATAGTAAAAAAAGTTGCCAAAAGTATATGAAAGTTGTAGAATATTGGCATGGAACAATCAAAAATTATAGATACGACAGAGACGTATCACACAACCAAAACACCAACGATTGTCAAGATCTCAGGGCCATCCGAGATGGACGCTTCGGTCGACGCCCCGAGCGCAACGACCGGGGCTACGACCGAGGAGGAGGACGAGGTGGAGGACACTGGGACGACCGCGGCCCCCGCCAGGAGTGGCGCGACCGGCCTTGTGAGGATCACTGGCAAGAGCAGCCTCGTGAGGGCGCCTGGCACGGCCAGCCTTGCGAGGACCATCCTCAGGGAAATCCTGGCCTCCCTCCGCTACCGCCACCATCAAGAAGGAACGACGACCTCCATCAGGACGAGGGGGCTGTGGGCTTTCAGGATCCGCGCGACATTGCTTGCATCTTGGGTGGTGCTCAGGCCCCGGCTTCCCAGCGCATCTTCAAGCAGGTCTCTCGCGAGGTGAATGCAGCCCTCCCCAGGCTTGAGGCCACGCGCCCGCTCAGGTGGTCCAAGTACGCCATCACCTTCAGCTCGACGGACCAACTCAAGTGCGCGGCGACCCCCAGCGTCCTCCCGATGCTCTGCTCACCCGTAATCAGCAATGTCCAAGTCACCAAGACCCTGATCGACGGAGACGCGGGGCTCAGTGTCCTGTCCTCGAGACGTTAGACAGCCTCCAAGTGCCATACGACCAGCTTCAGCCCACCAAGCCTTTCTCAGGAGTGACCGACGGCTCCACCACCCCGATAGGGCAAGTTCGTCTCCTTGTCACCTTCGGTCAGCGCGACAACTACCACACCGAGCTCGTCGACTTCGACGTCGCCCACATCCGTCTGCCGTACAATGCCATCCTCGGGTACCCAGCATTAGCCAAGTTCATGGCAGTGATCCACCACGGCTACAACATCCTCAAGATGCCAGGAAGCGGCAGAATCATCATAGTCCCTGGCGAAGAAAGAGATGCAGTGTGCTCCCTCGAGCGCACCTTCCAAGTCGCAGCAATCGAAGACCCTGACAGCAAGGGCACGCAGTACCCTCCTGAGGCCACCCCCAATAAGAAGAAGCAGCTACTCCGCACAGGGCCTCAGGGGGGCGGCGCCTCTAGCGGCGCCACATCAGGATCGGTGCCCGTGCCTGGGGAGCCTCCCTCCCTTGCAATGGAAGGCGTGCCCGGCGCCCTCCTCGGGCAGGGCTCGGGGCTCTCTTCTGGAGGGCCTCAGAGTTGGCCAACATCATGAGGGAGGCGCTCGGGCACCATGTGGAGGCGTGCTTCGCGGCACGTTTCCCTCAGGAGGGCACCGGGCGAGGAGCGCCCGACGCTCAGGAGTTCATCGTCAAGGCCACCCAGGAGCTTTAGGAAGCAAGGGAAATATGCGGTGACCACGCCTACCTGGTGCAGCTCCCCATCCAGGCGAGGGTGGCGAGCTGAGCGTCTGCATCGACATCCCGGGGCTCACCAGGGCCACATCTCAGGAGCGCTTCTGGCCTTCGCGCGCTGGCCGGTGCGAAGGTCCACCTCAAAGCTATGTTCGCATGCCATTTGGCCAGCCGAGCATGGCAGCCGCCTTCCAGCGCAACCTAAGGAGTATCGTGGCAACCCAGGAGGCCAGGCATCTGATACGTCTCCAACGTATCTATAATTTTTGATTGCTCCATGCTATACTATCTACTGTTTTGGACATTATTGGGCTTTATTATAAACTTTTATATTATTTTTGGGACTGACCTATTAACCGGAGGCCCAGCCCAGAATTGCTATTTTTTTGCCTGTTTAAGGGTTTCGAAGAAAAGGAATATCAAACAAAGTCCAAATGGAATGAAACCTTCGGGAACGTGATTTTCTCACCGAATACAACTCAGGATACTTGGACCCTACGTCAAGCCAATTAACAGGAGGCCACGAGGTAGGGGGCGCGCCTGCCCCCCTAGGCGCGCCCTCCACCCTCATGGGCCCCTGTTGCTCCACCGATGTACTCCTTCCTCCTATATATATCCACGTACCCCCAAACGATCAGAATAGGATCCAAAACCCTAATTCCACCGCCGTAACTTTCTGTATCCATGAGATCCCATCTTGGAGCCTGTTCCGAAGCTCCGCCGGAGGGGGCATCGATCACGGAGGGCTTCTACATCAACACCATAGCCCCTCCGATGAAGTGTGAGTAGTTTACTTCAGACCTACGGGTCCATAGTTAGTAGCTAGATGGCTTCTTCTCTCTTTTTGGATCTCAATACAATGTTCTCCCCCTCTCTTGTGGAGATCTATTCGATGTAATCTTCTTTTTGCGGTGTGTTTGTTGAGACTGATGAATTGTGGGTTTATGATCAAGTCTATCTATGAATAATATTTGAATCTTCTCTGAATTCTTTTATGTATGATTGGTTATCTTTGCAAGTCTCTTCGAATTATCAATTTGGTTTGGCCTACTAGATTGATCTTTCTTGCAATGGGAGAAGTGCTTAGCTTTGGGTTCAATCTTGCGGTGTCCTTTCCCGGTGACAGTAAGGGCAGCAAGGCACGTATTGTATTGTTGCCATCGAGGATAAGAAGGTGGGGTTTTGTTCATATTGCATGAGTCTATCCCTCTACATCATGTCATCTTGCTTAAGGCGTTACTCTGTTTTTAACTTAATACTCTAGATGCATGCTGGATAGCGGTTGATGAGTGGAGTAATAGTAGTAGATGCAGGCAGGAGTCGGTCTACTTGTCTCGGACGTGATGCCTATATACATGATCATACCTAGATATTCTCATAACTATGCTCAATTCTGTCAATTGCTCAACATCAATTTGTTCACCCACCATAGAATACTTATGCTCTCGAGAGAAGCCACTAGTGAAACCTATGGCCCCTGGGTCTATCTTTATCATATTAATCTCCTACTACTTAGTTATTTACTTTGCTATTTAATTTGCCTTTATTTTACTTTGCATCTTTATCATAAAAATACCAAAAATATTATCTTATCATATCTATCAGATCTCACTCTTGTAAGTGGCCCTATAGGGATTGACAACCCCTATTTGCGTTGGTTGCGAGGATTTATTTGTTTTGTGCAGGTATGAGGGACTTGCGCGTAGCCTCCTACTGGATTGATACCTTGGTTCTCAAAAACTGAGGGAAATACTTACGCTACTTTGCTGCATCATCCCTTCCTCTTCGGGGAAAACCAACGCAGTGCTAAAAGAGGTAGCAAGAAGGATTTCTGGCGCCGTTGCCGGGGAGGTCTACGCAAAAGTCAACATACCAAGTACCCATCACATACCCTTATCTCCCGCATTACATTATTTGCCATTTTCCTCTTGTTTTCCTCTCCCCCAATTCACCCTTGCCGTTTTATTCGCCCTCTCTCTCTCTATCCTCCCTCTCTTTCTCTATTTGCCCCTTTTTGTCCGCTTGCTTTTTGTTTGCTTGTGTGTTAGTTTGCTTGTTTGTCGCGATGGCTCAAGATAATACTAAATTGTGTGACTTCACCAATACCAACAACAATGATTTTATTAGCACTCCGATTGCTCCTCTTACCGATGCTGAATCTTGTGAAATTAATACTGCTTTGCTGAATCTTGTCATGAAAGATCCGTTCTCCGGCCTTCCTAGTGAAGATGCCGCTACCCATCTAAATAGCTTCGTTGATTTGTGTGACATGCAAAAGAAGAAAGATGTGGATAATGATATTGTTAAATTGAAGCTATTCCCTTTTTCTCTTAGAGATTGTGCTAAAGCTTGGTTTTCGTCTTTGCCTAAAAATAGTATTGATTCATGGAATAAGTGCAAAGATGCTTTTATCTCTAAGTATTTTCCTCCCGCTAAGATCATCTCTCTTAGAAACGATATTATGAATTTTAAGCAACTTGATCATGAACATGTTGCACAAGCTTGGGAGAGAATGAAATTAATGATACGTAATTTCCCTACTCATGGTTTAAATTTGTGGATGATTATACAAAATTTTTATGCCTGATTGAATTTTGCTTCTAGAAATCTTTTGGATTCGGCCGTGGGAGGCACTTTTATGGAAATCACTTTAGGAGAAGCAACTAAACTCCTAGATAATATTATGGTTAATTATTCTCAATGGCATACTGAAAGATCTACTAATAAAAAGGTGCATGCGGTAGAAGAAATTAATGTTTTGAGTGGAAAGATGGATGAACTTATGAAATTATTTGCTAATAAGAGTGTTTCTTCTGATCCTAATGATATGCCCTTGTCTACTTTGATTGAGAATAATAATGAATCTATGGATGTGAATTTTGTTGGTAGGAACAATTTTGGTAACAACACGTATAGTGGAAATTTCATTCCTAGGCCTTATCCTAGTAATCCCTCTAATAATTATGGTAATTCCTACAACAATTCCTATGGAAATTATAATAAGATGCCCTCTGATTTTGATTCTAATATTAAAGAATTTATTACTTCGCAAAAGAATTTTAATGCTATGATTGAAGAAAAATTGCTTAAGATTGATGATTTGGCTAGGAACGTTGATAGAATTGCTCTTGATGTTGATTCTTTAAAACTTAGATCTATTCCACCTAAGCATGATATCAATGAGTCTCTCAAAGCCATGAGAATTTCCATTGACGAGTGCAAAGAAAGAACCGATAGGATGCGTGCTAAGAAAGATGCCTTTATAAAAGCGTGTTCTTCTAGTTCCTATGAAAATAATGATGAAGATCTAAAAGTTATTGATGTGTCCCCTATTAAATCTTTGTTTTGCAATATGAATCTTGATAATGATGGTACTGAATATGATCCACCTTTACCTAGAAGGCGTTCCAAGAATTCTGAATCTTTTGATCTTGATGCTAAATTTGATAAAAGTGGGATTGAAGAAATTAAAACCCTAGATGTTGCTAAACCCACTATTATGGATTTCAAGGAATTTAACTATGAAAATTGCTCTTTAATTAATTGTATTTCCTTGTTGCAATCCATGCTAAATTCTCCTCATGCTTATAGTCAAAATAAAGCGTTTACTAAACATATCATTGATGCCTTGATGCAATCTTATGAAGAAAAACTTGAATTGGAAGTTTCTATCCCTAGAAAACTTTATGATGAGTGGGAACCAACTATTAAAATCAAAATTAAAGATCATGAATGCTATGCTTTATGTGATTTGGGTGCTAGTGTTTCAACGATTCCAAAGACTTTGTGTGATTTGTTAGGTTTCCGTGATTTTGATGATTGCTCTCTAAACTTGCACCTTGCGGATTCCACTATTAAGAAACCTATTGGAAGAATTAATGATGTTCTTATTTTGAAAATAGGAATTATGTGCCCATAGATTTTATTGTTCTTGACATAGATTGCAATCCTTCATGTCCTATTATTCTTGGTAGACCTTTCCTTAGAACGATTGGTGCAATTATTGATATGAAGGAAGGAAATATCAGATTCCAATTTCCGTTAAGGAAAGGCATGGAACACTTTCCTAGAAATAAAATTAAATTACCTTATGAATCTATTATGAGAGCCACTTATGGATTGCCTACCAAAGATGGCAATACCTAGATCTATTCTTTCTTGTTATGCCTAGCTAGGGGCGTTAAATGATAGCACTTGTTGGGAGGCAACCCAATTTTATTTTTATTCCTTGCTTTTTGCTCCTGCTTATTAATAAATAAATTATTTAGCCTATGTTTTTGTTGTTTTTTGTGTTTAATTAGTGTATGTGCCAAGTAGAACCGTTGGGAAGACTTGGGGAAAGTCTTGTTGAACTTGCTGTAAAAAACAGAAACTTTAGCGCTCACGAGAACTGCTGTCATTTTTATTTGGAAAGTGATATTTAGTTAATTATTTTTGCAGATGATTAATAGATAAATTACTCACGTCCAGCAATTTATTTTAGAATTTTTGGGGTTCCAGATCTTGCGCTAGCTACAGATTACTACAAACTGTTCTGTTTTTGATAGATTCTGTTTTTCGTGTGTTGTTTGCTTATTTTGATGAATCTATGGCTAGTAAAATAGTTTATGAACCATAGAGAAGTTGGAATACAGCAGGTATAACACCCATATAAATAAATAATGAGTTCATTACATTACCTTGAAGTGGTCTTTTGTTTTCTTTCGCTAACGGAGCTCACGAGATTTTCTATTTTAAGTTTTGTGTTGTGAAGTTTTCAAGTCTTGGGTAAGGATTTGATGGATTATGGAACAAGGAGTGGCAAGAGCCTAAGATTGGGGATTCCCATGGCACCCCCAAGATAATCTAAGGACACCTAAAAGCCAAAGCTTGGGGATGCCCCGGAAGGCATCCCCTCTTTCGTCTACTTCTATCGGTAACTTTACTTGGAGCTATATTTTTATTCGCCACATGATATGTGTTTTGCTTGGAGCGTCTTTTATGATTTGAGTCTTTGCTTATTAGTTTACCACAATCATCCTTTCTGTACACATATTTTGAGAGAGCCTTACATGATTTGGAATTTGTTAGAATACTCTATGTGCTTCGCTTATATCTTTTGAGTTATATAATTTTTCTCTAGTGCTTCACTTATATCTTTTAGAGCACGGTGGTGGATTTTTTTTATAGAAACTATTGATCTCTCATGATTCACTTAGATTATTTTGAGATTCTTAATAGCATGGTAATTTGCTTAAAATCCTAATATGCTTGGTATGCAAGATTAATAATAAAACTTTCTTATGAGTGTGTTGAATACTAAGAGAAGTTTGATGCTTGATGATTGTTTTGAGACATGGAGGTAATAATATCAAAGTCGTGCTAGTTGAGTAGTCATGAAATTGAGAAATACTTGTGTTGAGGTTTGCAAGTCCCGTAGCATGCACGTATGGTAAACTTTATGCAACAAATTTGAAACATGAGGTGTTATTTGATTGTCTTCCTTATGGGTGGCGGTCGGGGACGAGCGATGGTATTTTCCTACCAATCTATCCCCCTAGGAGCATGCACGTGGTACCGAGGTTTTTTATGACTTGTAGATTTTTGCAATAAGTATGTGAGTTGTTTATGACTAATGTTGAGTCCATGGATTATACGCACTCTCACCCTTCCATCCTTGCTAGCCTCTTCGGTACCGTGCATTGCCCTTTCTCACATTGAGAGTTGGCGCAAACTTCACCGGTGGATCCAAACCCCATGATATGATACGCTCTTTCACACATAAACCTCCTTATATCTTCCTCAAAACAACCACCATACCTACCTATTATGGCATTTCCATAGCCATTCCGAGATATATTGCCATGCAACTTTCCATCATTCCGTTCATCATGACACATTCATCATTGTCATATTGCTTAGCATGATCATGTAGTTGACATAGTATTTGTGGCAAAGCCACCGTTCATAATTCTTTCATACATGTCACTCTTGGTTCATTGCATATCCCGGTGCACCGCCGGAGGCATTCATATAGAGTCATCTTTGTTCTAGTATTGAGTTGTAATCATTGAGTTGTAAATAAATAGAAGTGTGATGATCATCATTTTCTAGAGCATTGTCCCAAGTGAGGAATAAAAAAAAGAGAAAGCCCATAAAAAAAGAGAAAAGGCCCAAAAAAAGAAAAAAATGAGAGAAAAAGAGAGAAGGGACAATGTTACTATCCTTTGCCACACTTGTGCTTCAAAGTAGCACCATAATCCTCATGTTAGAGAGTCTCTTGTTTTGTCACTTTCATATACTAGTGGGAAATTTTCATTATAGAACTTGGCTTGTATATTCCAACAATGGGCCTCCTCAAGTTCCCTAGGTCTTCGTGAGCAAGCAAGTTGGATGCACACCCACTTAGTTTCTTTTGTTGAGCTTTCATACATTTATAGCTCTAGTGCATTCGTTGCATGGCAATCCCTACTCCTTGCATTAACATCAATCGGTGGGCATCTCCATAGCCCATTGATTAGCCTCGTTGATGTGAGACTTTCTCCTCTTTTGTCTTCTCCACATAACCCCCCTCATTATATTCTATTCCACCCATAGTGCTATGTCCATGGCTCGCGCTCATATATTGCCTGAAAGTTTATAGGTTTGAGATTACTAAAGTATGAAACAATTGCTTGGCTTACATCGGGGTTGTGCATGATGATAGCATTCTTGTGTGACGAAAATGAAACATGACTGAACCATATGATTTTGTAGGGATGAACTTTCTTTGGCCATGTTATTTTGAGAAGACATAATTGCTTAGTTAGTATGCTTGAAGTATTATCATTTTTATGTCAATATGAACTTTTGTCTTGAATCTTTCGGATCTGAATATTCATAACACAATTAAGAAGAATTACATTAAAATTATGCCAAGTAGCACTCCGCATCAAAAATTCTGTTTTTATCATTTACCCACTCGAGGACGAGCAGGAATTAAGCTTGGGGATTCTTGATACGTCTCCAACGTATCTATAATTTTTGATTGCTCCATGCTATATTATCTACTGTTTTGGACATTATTGGGCTTTATTATCCACTTTTATATTATTTTTGGGACTAACCTATTAACCGGAGGCCCAGCCCAGAATTGCTTTTTTTTGCCTGTTTTAGGGTTTCGAAGAAAAGGAATATAAAACGGAGTCCAAACGGAATGAAACCTCCGGGAACGTGATTTTCTCACCGAATACAACTCAGGAGACTTGGACCCTACGTCAAGCCAATTAACAGGAGGCCACGAGGTAGGGGGGTGCGCCTGCCCCCCCAGACGCGCCCTCCACCCTCGTGAGCCCCCTGTTGCTCCACCGACGTACTCCTTCCTCTCTCTCTCTATATATATATATATATAGACCTGCTAAAGTACTCCAGAGCATATTATAACATAGCATGCGCTCCGGCCTCGCAACCCAACCAGCCATCGACGCGCTAATTAGCCCGAACCATGTACTCCCCTGTTCTGTGAGCGGTTGGACCGGATGGAAAAACCATCATAATCAGTTAATGGAAAGTAGTAAGCGAAAAATATGCGGGCAGAGTTGAGTTGCGTGGTCGTAGACTTGTACTAGTAATGAAGAATAGATTTGTTACTATATTCACTAGTGTTTTCACCTTCATTTGCTAAAGCGTGGGCAGAAAATCCATCGTAACGAGTTAACGGATGTAGTAATGGATCCTGTTCATTGCGCCTCTCCGCATAAATCTAGCTATGCACGATTAGGAAAATTCACATGCAGTAATGAGTTAATGGAACATAGTAACAGAGTACAGGGAACATAGGAATGTAGTGATGTCTGTTACCATCATTGCTCTCTTTTACGCAGTCACATGTCGATCCTTTTTTCTTTACTCTTTACTAAGATCCACTATACATGGTAATGCTACTTTCAATATATGATAACCAGTTACTAGAAGATCTACTCAAGTGTACTCAATTGTAGTACTGCAACTACACATCAGCCTAGTTTTACTGGGTTTTCCATGTGTCAGGATCGATGCATCTCTAAGTTTTTTGTTGTGAATTCTTTTCATTACCATCCACTCCATATTTTTTACTGCTGCCAATTAGGGAGCATGTAGTAATCCATTACTATATGATAGCCAGGTTTTACTACGTTGATGGATCAAACCATTGATGACTCATTGCATGGTAAAGAATCTTCGTCCATTACCACCAATACTATCTCTTTTACTGCCACTCATTAGTGACCTTAATGTCGGGAAGTCGCAACCACACATCATAACAAAATTAAATGCGTTACTTTTTCTTGCACATGCTGTTACCATCAACAAATTAGTGGTGGAGAAAAGGCCTTCTCCGTGCGACCCACGCGCTTAATTAGGACCGGCCGGGGCGTACGCTAAGCATTCTGCGCGCTCGCTCATAATAGCGCCACCGTATATATATATATATATATATATATATATATATATATATATATATATCCACGTACCCCCAAACGATCAGAACAGGAGCCAAAACCCTAATTCCACCGCCGTAACTTTCTGTATCCACGAGATCCCATCTTGGGGCCTGTTCCGAAGCTCCGCCAGAGGGTCATCAATCACGGAGGGCTTCTACATCAACAGCATAGCCCCTCCGATGAAGTGTGAGTAGTTTACTTCAGACCTACGGGTCCATAGTTAGTAGCTAGATGGCTTCTTCTCTCTTTTTGGATCTCAATACAATGTTCTCCCCCTCTCTTGTGGAGATCTATTTGATGTAATCTTCTTTTTGCGGTGTGTTTGTTGAGACCGATGAATTGTGGGTTTATGATCAAGTCTATCTATGAATAATATTTGAATCTTCTCTGAATTCTTTTATGTATGATTGGTTATCTTTGCAAGTCTCTTCGAATTATCAGTTTGGTTTGGCCTACTAGATTGATCTTTCTTGCAATGGGAGAAGTGCTTAGCTTTGGGTTCAATCTTGCGGTGTCCTTTCCCGGTGACAGTAAGGGCAGCAAGGCACGTATTGTATTGTTGCCATCGAGGATAACAAGATGGGGTTTTCTTCATATTGCATGAGTCTATCCCTCTACATCATGTCGTCTTGCTTAAGGCGTTACTCTGTTTTTAACTTAATACTCTAGATGCATGCTGGATAGCGGTCGATGAGTGGAGTAATAGTAGTAGATGCAGGCAGGAGTCGGTCTACTTGTCTCGAACGTGATGCCTATATACATGATCATACCTAGATATTCTCATAACTATGCTCAATTCTGTCAATTGCTCAACAGTAATTTGTTCACCCACCGTAGAATACTTATGCTCTCGAGAGAAGCCACTAGTGAAACCTATGGCCCCCGGGTCTATCTTTATCATATTAATCTCCTACTACTTAGTTATTTACTTTGCCTTTATTTTACTTTGCATCTTTATCATAAAAATACCAAAAATATTATCTTATCATATCTATCAGATCTCACTCTCGTAATTGGCCCTATAGGGATTGACAACCCCTATTTGTGTTGGTTGCGAGGATTTATTTGTTTTGTGCAGGTACGAGGGACTCACGCGTAGCCTCCTACTGGATTGATACCTTGGTTCTCAAAAACTGAGGGAAATACTTACGCTACTTTGCTGCATCATCCCTTCCTCTTCGGGGAAAACCAACGCAGTGCTAAAAGAGGTAGCAGCATCACGCGGTCCTGGCAGAGATGGAGACGGTCCTCAGGGAGCCACCCGGGCCCCTAGAGCCTCCCCAGGCTCGGGGTCTCGGCGGCTTGTGAGGGGCGACTTCTTCAGCGCGCGCCTTCAGCTACCCCAACGCTCCTTTGACAACAAAACCAGGTGACATTTTCCAAGTTCATTCAGCTGGGAGCGCCCACCGGGCTGCATTATTCTCATGTCACGTGGGCCTGTCCCCGTGGCATGTATCCTTTTTACGTCTTTAGCTTGCCTTACTGGGGCGCCCCTTGGGCTGCATCATCCCTAGGCCGCTCGGGTCCGTCCCAGCGACATGTATCTTTCTCGCATCTATCTAAGCTATCCGGTTCCCATGCATGAGTTATCTGTAGTCATCACCTGCTTGATTGCCATCCACCGCGGGAGCCGCACGCCGATCGTTTTTCTTTAGGATCCTTCGCATGAGAAGACTAGGCACGGCGCCTGTGCTCGGGTCCATCCCTGCAATGTCGATAAACCCAACGACTGAGTTCTGTCTGGCGGGCCGGCCCCGTTCACGTCACCTCCTGGGGTCGTTGGTGCTTGGCCTCCTCATGCGATAGCCTCAGGAGATCTGCTCGGTGTAGGTTGCCTAACCATCTCGCAGGACCACCACAACCATCAAGAGTCAAGACCAGGCGCAACCCGCCTTGAGGTAGGGCCTTGTGAGTCCCGTGCTGGTTCATGAGTGCCCAGACACACCTCGTCTAGCCCTGCCGTGCAATCCACATGTCAGGGCGGGGTTGTACACGCCCCGGGGGCTCCACTCAGAGGGAGCCCTCACCCACGCACCAGTGGAAGCACCATGCTCCGTGCTGGCAGTTGACATTGCCGAGGAGAGGCTATGCCCGTGCAAGTGCGGAAGCGCTATGCTCCATGCTGGTGATAAACAACTGAGGGCGGCCTCACGACCGTATCAACCTCAGGGAGCCTCCGAGCTCAGTGTCTGGCCGCATTGCAACACCTCCCCTCGGGAGAGTCGCGCGAGGGGGCTGGGCACGGGGGCTGCGCTCGGGTCATGCCCGAGCGTACACCACCCTGCCAGGTCTCTCGGTCCTGGTCGTCGGGCGCCCTCCCAAGTGGAGCCAAGGTATGAAGGTTGTTTGGACGTCAAGGGGGACTCCTAAGCATCGCGACTCAGGAGCCTAACTGGCCACATAGCCCCTCACCCTTTGGTCCGTCCTGGTGATCTGGACGGCCCAACGGCGGCTGAGGTATGCGCGGGGTCAGGCCCTGCCGACGTAGAACACTAGGCCTACTCTCTCATCTCCTTTCTATAAGCTGTTTGCGCGTCAAGGGGGACTCCCGAGCATCGCGACTTAGGAGCCTAACTGGCCACGTAGCCCCTCACTCCTTGGTCCGTCCTGGTGATCCGGACGGCCCAATGGCGGCTGAGGTATGCGCGGGGTCGGGCCCTGCCGACGCAGAACACCAAAGCAAACGAAAAGGAAATCGTGGAATTTCAAACCAATATTACAAGACATACTATTTATCGAGTACCAAGCACAACACTACAAAAAAATACACTTCCGTGATGATACGTGTTTGTCACAGTAGGTCACGTTTGCTGTCATGCATGTACATCCATGAGAAATTTATGACAGAATCAAGATAGTCATACCTATGCTGTCGTAGAAGTGTTCCATGACATTACCAAAATTATCATCACGAAAGTGTCCACTTCCATGACGATAAATCGCGCGTTATAGAAGTGCTTTCGTCAAGGGTGACCGACACGTGGCATCCACCGTAACGGAACGCCGTTAAGCTATCGGGTCCGGTTTTGGATCCGATAACCCGTTAACAGCCCCGACCAATGGAAATTTTCCACGTGTAAAATCGTCATTGGCTGGAGGAAACACGTGTCAGCTCACTGTTGGGATAGATGTCATCCACTCATTGGACCCAAAGCGCCTATGATACGTCGGCCCGTGGCAGGACCCAACAGAGGCCCATTCCTATGAAAAGGCCGGCCCGTTTGACTTGGTCAAAAGGTGGCGGGCCGGCCCACGGCAAGCCTGTTAATGTCCTGTTCGCATATAGCCCATTTACATCCCGCTAACCCAGGGCCCGTTTACGCCTATCCGCATTAGGCCCAGTAGCGTCATCTGGGCCGTCCAATATAATCCCAGCCCGTTTTAACTTCCGGCCCATGTATTTCCCATGAAGTCTTTCGGCCCATATGAGGCCCTTATTACTCTCGGCCCATTAACGACCTGTGGTAAAACTGGCCCGTAATGAACAACGTATCACTTTATGCCCATTAACGGCAGGTGGTGAAACTGGCCCGTAATGAACAGTGTATCACTTTATGCCCATTAACGGCCTATTATTCCGTTGGGCCGTTTCCAGCCCATGTTATCTTTCGGCCTTCTCGGGGCCCATTTATTCTTGGGCTCATTTCCACATTCATTTACTTACGACCCATTACTGTCATTTTCTGCTTGTGGGCCAAATTCAGCCCGTGGTTACAGTCGGCCCGTTTGTGGCCCGTTAATACGTTGGGCCGTTTTCATAGCATCATCAAAATATGGCCGATTAACGATGGCCCGTTATGGTCGGCCCATAAACTATTTCAACTCTAGCCCATTTACGGCCATAATGTGGTCTGTTATTGGCCCATGTTTGGCCAACCGATCATACGACCCGTAGAAGGCCCATTGATGATACGGCCAATAGAAGGCCCATTGTGTCTACGGCCCGTATAAGGCGCATTATTTCTATGCCATGTAGAAGGCCCATTGTTTCTACGGCCCTTAGGAGGCCCATTGTTTCTACGGGCCGTAGGAGGCCCATGTTAACTATAGCCGGTGGGCATCAAAGTTCGCCACCAGTGCAAATATAGGGAACACCCTATACTATACAAAAATGGCTTGCTGTTTTCTTCAGCCGGTGGTTGCACGTTAAGAACAAAATTTGTATCGCACCAAAACAAATTACAACTATAAAATGAAAGGAAGGTTGACATAAAAGTTAACAGTCTAGCAGATAAATGCACCACCAGAAGTTCAGAAGCTCAGTTCATTTGACCTGACTCTTACGTTTTCATGTTGTATTGTCTGATGGAGCACCATAACCTTCGCCTTCAGTTCTCTTAGGCTCTTGAACAACATAGCAAATGTCTGATAGTCTGGTTTCAAAACCATGCATATCTTGACAACATCGAACAATGTCTATCCTTGTTTCACAAAGGGTCTCTGTTAGGGAATGGACTTGTGTCTGGAGCGCAGATACAACATTGTTTTGAGCTTGCATATCTTGATCATGAGGCAGTTTGGACGAGATTGCCTTAACAACCAAGCCAGTATTACGTAGGAACGTGCTTTTGGCACTATTAGTGGACAGGTACTGACCCACTACAACAAGAGCTAACATTGCGGTTATAGTTGCCTCGCCACCTTCAGAAGGTGGCGGTTCCACCATTTTTCCATAGCTCGCTGAAAAGTTGTGGTTTTACATTAGTAGTACCAGAACAGAAGATATTAAGGAGGCAGAAAAACCAAACAAAATAGCTTTGGTCTATATACAGAACTTATTCTGGTGAACCCATGTAAAATAATAGTTGTATTTTATTGCAAAGTACATAATAAAACCAGGTTCCAAACATATGACCATGTACCATCGCTAATGTATTGTCTATTTCTTCACATTGTATCGAGGGCTAAGGATAAAGAGACGAAGTTTATAATACGGTAAGCATAGTATGACATCATTCATATCACAAAACAACTGAGAACAGACAAACAGGCAATTGTAACGTTGTGTGGGCAAGTCCAGCATGGAACTAGATTACAGGTCAAGATCAAAGGAACATCACTCCTCTCTTTTAAACCTTGTAAGGTGCAATGATACGCTAAGACAATTGTTATAAAATTGAAAAGAGTAATAGACAATGGCTGCAAACCATGCACTTCAAGGCACAAGTCAGAGTAAGTAGTAGTTAAAAGGCATGAGGATTAAGGACTTACAACAGCGGCTTTGACTGGTGCAGTCATGCCCTTCTTGCTGGTGTGACAGTCCTTGAAGATTTCCACAACATTTGGTTCAGGTACTTTTTGGTCCTTGCGGGCTTTCCTCTGCATTTGGAACAAGTCAATATAGATCTGATAATATGGTACAGCGAAAAGAGTGAAACATCAGCTAATTACAAGAGCCTTGCAGTGTGCAATATAACTACGAGATCCTATCGTCTGTTGGAATTTCACTTTCGTACGGTTGGCCTTGTTCTTTGAACAGTTCACCTAAAAGAAGATAGATTTGTGTGGCACATGCATAAATAGGACTTCAACATGTGATCTGATCACATATATATAATGTACCTGATACTTCGGATCGGACCAGTGTTTAACGAGGCCTCTCCAATCTTCATCAGATATATTTTCCACTGGAGATGTTTGGGCAAGTTCACTATTAGCCTTGCCTTCAAAGTGAGTTTTCCTCAAGTTATATCAATACTGTCACAGAGCAGACTTGAAAACATGGGTGCAAGCTTGTCTGGTTGCATCATCTTGGCTATCCAACTTGAACCTCATCTATTGAAAATTATGGGAGTCTCATTATCAACAACCTAGAAAGTATTGGACAGAGCAAGACGATATTACTAGTTTCCATACATAACCATACTTACAGATAAATGGTCGAGGAAGGTGTTGAACTGAGTTTCGTCTTTGTCATTCCTGTAATGAATCCATGTTGGGAGGATACGTACATGACACCTAACAGCAACCGCTGCCTCTGATACTAACTTGGCTGACTCTGTAGCATCACGTGGCCTTTTTAAACCTGCCTCAAAATGGATCTCCATTCTTCCTCCTCTAGATTTAGTTAACCTATCGAGCATTATCCCTGATGTTTGTTTCCTCTTGCGCCTAGGTGCTAGTCCAACAACAAACATAGGAAGTGTTAGTGTACATCAAACTGTGAGACTACATATATAGAATCATGCAACTATAACTTGACTCTAGCAACTACCTTCTTGCTGTTGAAGCTCACAAAGTTCATCTGATCTTGCCAACTCATCTTGTGTCAAGAGTGCTTCGGAAGTAGTGTCAGGTGGCAATGGAGCTTGGGAACATGCTACTAGCTGAGTTCACCAACGAGTAAATTGTGCAGCTGGTGGTACTGTGGAAGGTGTTGCAACAACTAGGGTTGTCTCTGCTTGTTTGGTGGAAGCTATTTGTTTCTGTTTGGCTTGCTCTGCAGCTCGTGTAGCACGGGATACCCTGTCGGTACAATTTTCCACTGGACTTTGACCTTCTATTGCACCATTAGTACCAGCAGAATCTGCAGGATTGTTCCACTTCCCTTTCCCTGTCGTTCTATCTTGCTTCCTCTTTCTCTGTGCCATGTTAAGTGAAGCCGACAAGAAAAACGAATAACAATTTAGTTCTTCAGAACAAATGTACTTTGATGTGTAAGTGCATCTAGTGCCACCCCTAGTTGGTTTTGGAGTATTGACGAGAAACCTGGTTGAGGGACTAATGTGTTTGTGAGAATTGCAGGATAACACAGGTAGAAGTCCCTCATTTATTCGGTTTTCCTACCGGAGATGACCCCTAAAAATGTATGAAGACATTGAAGTCAAAGGTGGTATGTGAAGACATTCATAGTGAAGACTATGACAAGAGAAGACATCGCGTGAAGACTATGGAGCGCGAAGACTTAGTTGTTTCGTCGTTCTTTTTCTTCTTTGTTGAGTCATAGGAACCACCGTACTGTTAAGTGGGGTCCAAGTGAACCAGTCAGAATGACTGAAGTGATGCTTAACCAAAATCCTATGTCTTCGAGCGAAGACAATGAGAGCAAATCTTATCCAGAGATGGATAAGTCAGCTTTGCTTGTAGCTCAAGTAAAGTTGCCGTGTGTGTTTGAAATCTGACCGTTGGAACACGTGTCAGTTCCTTAGTGACCCAGGGTCATTTCGAACAAATCAAGTCGGGTTGCCTAGTGGCTATAAATAGCCCACCCCCTACACCATAAATTGGTTGGTTGCTCAAAGTTAGTGCACGGCTTTTGTCGTTTGAGAGCAACCCACCTCGAAGCCTTTGCGAGAGAAATCCTTGCGAGGACAAAGCCCTAAACACCCAGAGCCAAAGAGTGTTAGGCATAACTTAAGTCTTCTTGTCTATGTGATCTGAAGACTTATTACACTTGAGGACTGTGAATCCTCCAGCCGGTTAGGCGTCGCGTTCTGAGCATCAAAGAGTCATTGTGGATCGCCGGTGAACGAAGTCTGTGAAGGTTTGGAAGTATACCTTGAAGACTTACCAGAGTAATTGGGCGAGGACTGGGTGTCCTTAGCTCAAGAGGAATAAGGTGAAGATGCAGTCTTCTGAGTTGAATCTCAGCCTCCCTAACCAGACGTACGGTTGTCACAGCAACTGGAACTGGTCCAACAAATCATTGTCTTCAACGAGCCACTGGTTCTATCCTTTCCATCTCTTTATTTACTGTTAGTCCTTGTGAAGTCATTGCCTGTTTGCATTATCTTTTGTCTTCACTGAGTGACTGCTTGTTCTGATTGGCTTCATACTATCTTCCATCCTGATCTATACTGCCTAGCTGCTATTAGTCTTTGTGCCTTCATTTCATTGAATACTTGACTATGGCTTGCTTAGTGTAGTCTACCTTCCGCTGCATGGTAATAGGTTCATTTCTATAGTTTGTCTTTGAAACTTCCATGTTTTGAAGACTTCCATAAAAATTGCCTATTCACCCCCCTCTAGTCGATCACTAGCACTTTCAATTGGTATCAGAGCAAGGTACTCCCTTGTTGTGTGTGATTCGGTTTAACCACCTGGAGTTTTAGCTATGTCGACTGCAGGGATAATCAAAGTCTCCGCTACGTGCCCCGTCTTTGATGGAACTGAATATCCCTACTGGAAGAATAAGATGCGCATGCATATTGAAGCCATTGATGTCGACCTCTAGTATGTCGTCAAGAATGGCGTCCCCAAGGCTGGTGAAGGTGTCACCGTTGCTGATGTCAAGAAGTTCGTTCAACTGGACTCCACTGCCAAGAACATCATCTGTGGTCATCTGACCAAAGGGCAGTATGGCTGTGTGAGTGCTCTGGAAACATCTAAGCTAGTCTGGGACTGGCTCTCCAAGGTCAACGAAGGCGTCTCAACCCAGAGAGATCAAAGAATTAGTGTCCTTCGCAACCTCTTCAACCACTTCAAGAGAAACGACAATGAGAATGTTCAGCTCACGTTTGATCGACTCACTAACATCACAAATGAGCTTCAAGCTCTCGGCGCTACTGAGATCACCAAGCATGAAATCATCAAGACACTCCTGAGATCACTTGATAGCTTGTTTGACACCCTAGCCCTGATGATTCAAGAACGCCCTGACTTCAAGACACTCGATCCGTCTAACATACTTGAAAGGCTCAACACACATGAGTTTCAGCTTTCTAAGAAAAGAGACATCTACGGTCCCAACTATGGGCGAACTCGTGCTTTGAAGGCAAAAGCTGTTTCCTCATCTGAAGAAGAATCTGACTGCAGCTCTGATGATCCTGAAGACATTGGAATGGAGCTTGCTATGCTTGTGAAGAAGTTCCAGAAATTCACCAAGAAGAAAGGCTTCAGAAAGTCCTCACGATCCAGCTCAAGGAATGATGAAGCTTCTGCTCATGACTACAAGAAGAGAACATGCCACAAGTGCAAGAAACCTGGTCACTACATCTCTGAGTGTCCGCAGTGGGACAATGAGAACAACAAGAAGAAGAAGAGCAAGGAATATGATTCTGACGACAAGAAGAAGAAGAAATACTCAAAATCTTCTTCCAAGTCTTCCTCAAAGTCTTCATCACACAAGAAGAGCTCATCTGGCAAGGCTCGTGCGTTTGTTGGCAAGGAAATGGATTCAGAGGAGGAGTCCGCTTCTGAGGAGGCGGAGGTGGAGTCCGAGGAGGAGTCCGATTCTGGCATTGCAAGTCTGGCTACAGCCTACGTTGCCAAGTCCATCTTCAACACTGAAGACAATGACTTCATCACCGACGCCGATGCTAATGACAAGGACAACTCCGCTCCCACCTACTGCTTCATGGCACGCGGTGCCAAGGTAAACTCACGCACTACTCACTATCAAACATCCAGTGAAGATGACTCTGATTGTGGTTCCAAACCCAGCTAAAAAACACTTGCTAAAATTGCAACTGAACAACAGAAAGCTATGGAACATATTCAAAAACTGTTAGACAAAAGCGATGACCTGTTAGACCCTGAAATGACTCGATCTCAGTCCTTAATTGAAGACATAAAAAATCTTCATGTTAAGTATGAGGAACTTGAAAGTCGTCATGAAACGCTCTCAACAACTCATGAAAAGCTTTCCTATGATTATCTTCAAAGGAAGCAAGATCTTGAGAAATTGAGAGCGGCTCATGAAGATCTTCAAAAGGAAAACGAGTCACTTCGTGCCAAACAGATCAGTTCCGCTCAGGAAGGATTTGAACCACCATGTCTTAAATGCATTGAGCGTGACAACGCTACTTCTGTTGCTGGATGTTCTACAACTGCTACTATTGCAATATCTTCAACTGTTGATGTGGTAACTAACCCCTCTGCTGAGGATACCACTACTATTGCTGATGAAAATGCTAGGTTGAAGACATTGCTTGGAACAGGGATGTACAAAAGTCTCAAAGGTCATCAGACACTATGTGATGTCCTCAAAAGGCAGATCCTGAACCGAAACCCTAGGAAAGAGGGTGTTGGGTTCAAAAGGAAAATGAATGCTGATGGCTCTTACTGGAAACCTGAGCAGTACCCCAAAACCACATTGGTTGCTGCAAAGGAACCTTCAGTGGATCCATCCACCCTATCTGGCTTCACTTGTACTAATCCCATTGTCATTGATGAATCCTTTGATGCAAACTATAAATTGTTTAAGAATCAGAATGGTGAAGTGTTTGCCAGGTATATTGGTACTAACTGCAGGAATGGGCCACCTATGAAGAAAGTCTGGGTACCGAAAAAGTGTCTGGAGAATCTTCCTGTGAATGTCGTCATGACACCACAAGTGAAGAAGACAAACCCCAGACCACATGCTTCATATGGTCCAAAGGCTTCATACAGATAGAGGACTCACCTGAGTCGCACTAACGCAAATGTTTTGTAGGGTAACCATACTCAGGCCTATGAATATGAGCGCGTTTCATCAAACCGCCATGTTCATAAGACCAAGAACTACTCTACTTATTCTTATGAGTACTATTGTCCACCTGCAAGACTATTTGCTAGGGCTCCAAAGCCAAAGTTCTTAGATGCTGCACTTAGACTCATTGCTTCGAAGCCACCCTTGAAGATGTGGGTGGCTAACAAAGCTTAACTCTTTTTGCAGGGAAGGGTCTCCAGCCGAAAATCAAATGCGTCTGAAGCTATTGCTGGGGACCTTAAACATCTTGTAGGGCACAAGATCAAATGCCCAAATGGTCTTATTATGTATTTTGTTCCTGAGTCGCTTGCTACTTGCCCTATCAGTCCTAAGCTCGATCTAAGCTTTCATAATCCACTTGCTCATCAAATGTTTATGCTTCACAATTCTCTTCGTGAAGCCTATCCCCCTAACTGCACTGTAGGGTATGACACCAGCTGCTTCAGAATGGATTATTGATAGTGGATGTACTAATCACATGACTGGCAAGAGAAGTCTTCTCATGGACTCAACCTTACGTCCATCTGACAAGAGTCACATCACATCTGCTAATACTGGTAAAAGCAAGGTATTGGGTCTAGGTAGAGTTGCAATCTCAAGGGATCAGCACATGGATAAAGTGATGCTTGTTGAATCCCTTGGTTTCAACTTAATGTCTGTCTCAATGCTTTGCGATTTGAATATGATTGTGATGTTTGGAAAATATCGTTGCCTTGTTCTAATGGAATCTGACAAGTCTCTAGTCTTTGAAGGGTATCGGAAAGATGATTTGTACATGGTAGATTTCTCAGCAGGACCACAACTCGCCGTATGTCTTCTTGCAAAAGCTTCAGAATGCTGGCTCTGGCATCGGAGGCTAGGGCATGCTGGCATGAGGAACTTGCATACTCTTGCAAAGAAGAAGCACGTCATAGGCATTGAGGGCGTCAACTTCAAGAAGGATCACTTATGCGGTGCCTGCGAAGCAGGAAAGATGACGAGGGCCAAACATCCCTCGAAGACAATCATGACAATGACTCAACCCTTCGAACTACTACACATGGACCTCTTCGGTCCCACTCACTACTCAACTCTTACTACTAATGCTTATCTCTATGGCTTCGTCATTGTTGATGATTATTCAAGATATACATGGGTGCATATAATCCTCTACAAGACTGAAGTGCAGGATGTCTTCAGATGCTTCACCAATCGAGCCATGAACAAATATGGCGTCAAGATCAAGCACATCAGAAGTGACAATGGCACTGAATTCAAGAACACCGGGCTCGACACTTATCTTGATACTTTGGGCATCACTCATGAGTTCTCAGCTCCGTACACGCCGCAGCAGAATGGCATTGTAGAATGCAAGAACAGAACACTCATTGAGATGGCCCGGACGATGCTCGATGAATACAAGACTCCAAGAAAGTTCTGGCCTGAAGCCATTGATACCGCATGCCATGTCATCAACCATGTTTATCTTCACAAGCTTCTGAACAAAACGTCCTATGAGCTTCTCACTGGTAAGAAGCCAAATGTCAGTTACTTCAGAGTATTTGGTGCCAGGTGCTGGATCAAGGATCCGCATCACACTTCAAAATTTGCACCGAAAGCACATGAAGGTTTTATGCTTGGTTACAGAAAGGATTCGCACTCCTACAGAGTCTTCAACCTCTTTCACTAGAAAGTGGTTGAAACTATGGATGTGCGGTTCGATGAGACTAACGGCTCGCAAAGAGAGCACCTATCAAATGTGCTAGATGAAGTTCCATCCAGTGAATCCATCAAGCTTATGGGAACTGGAGAAATCATACCGTCTGAAGCACAGTCTGAAGAGGAACTTATCATCTCTACACCTGATCAACCTGAAGACAATGCTCAGCCTGAAGACAATCCTTCAAATGATGACAATGATCAGCAAGAGCAAAATCTTCGTCCTGTTCATCCTCGTGTTGCAAATGAAGTACAGATTGAGAAAATAATTGATAGCATCAATGCACCTGGTCCACTCACTCGTTCAAGGGCAACACGACTAGCAAATTTCAGTGGGCACTTTGCATTCGTCTCAATATCTGAACCCAAGAAAGTTGATGAAGCCTTCATGGAACCTGAATGGATTCAAGCTATGCAAGAAGAGCTTCAACAGTTTGAGCTGAATAATGTATGGGAACTGGTCAAGCGTCCTGATCCTCGTAAACACAATATCATAGGCACTAAATGGATATATCGCAACAAGCAAGATGAGCATGGTCAAGTTGTCATAAACAAGGCTCGTCTCGTTGCTCAAGGATACACTCAAGTTGAAGGAATTAACTTCGATGAAACATTTTCTCCTGTGGCTAGGCTCGAAGCCATATGCATACTGCTAGCCTATGCAAATCATCATAGCATCCTTTTGTATCAAATGGATGTGAAGAGTGCTTTTCTCAATGGCAAGATTGAAGAAGAAGTGTATGTTGCACAACCGCCTGGCTTTGAAGATCCAAAACATCCTGACATGGTTTACAAGCTCAACAAGGCACTGTATGGCCTCAAACAAGCCCCTCGTGCTTGGTATGACACACTCAAGGACTTCCTGAAGAGCAAAGGCTTCAAACCTGGTTCCCTGGATCCCACGCTCTTCACAAAGACATATGATGGTGAACTTTTTGTGTGCCAAATATATGTGGATGACATTATCTTCGGCTGCACTAATCAGAAATACAATGATGAGTTTGGATACATGATGCAAGAGCAATATCAGATGTCCATGATGGGTGAGCTGAAGTTCTTCCTTGGTCTTCAAATACGACAACAACACAACGACATCTTCATATCTCAAGAGAAATACCTCAAGTATTGCCTGAAGAAGTTTGGAATGCAAGACTGCAAAGGTTACACGACGCCAATGCCTACCAAGAGTCATCTAGATTCTGACGCCAATGGTAAAGAGTTTGATCAAAAGGTATACGCTCCATGATTGGTTCCTTGCTTTACTTATGTGCATCTAGGCCAGATATCATGCTTAGTGTTTGCTTGTGTGCCCGATTCCAAGCGGCACCAAAGGAATCACATCACTTAGCTGTGAAGCGAATTCTTCGATATTTGGCTCACACCCCAACACTAGGATTATGGTATCCGAAGGGCTCAGAGTTTGATCTAGTTGGATTCTCGGATGCCGATTATGCTGGTGACAAGGTGGATCGCAAGTCTACATCAGGCACATGTCACTTTCTGGGACGACCACTTGTGTGTTGGTCTTCAAAGAAGCAGAACTGTGTATCTCTCTCCACTGCTGAATCTGAATACATTGCTACTGGATCTTGCTGTGCTCAGCTTCTATGGATGAAGCAAACACTCAAAGACTATGGCATTTATCTGAAGCAAGTGCCACTCTACTGTGATAATGAAAGCGCCATCAAGATCGCCAATAACCCAGTTCAGCACTCGAAGACAAAGCACATTCAGATCCGTCATCACCTTCAGAGATCATGTCATGAAGGAAGATATTGATATCATTCACGTCAGCACTGAAGAGCAACTGGCAGATATCTTCACAAAGCCATTGGATGAGAAAAGGTTTTGCAAGTTGCGGTGTGAGCTAAATATCTTGGAATCCTCAAATGTCCTGTGATCATGCACACATCCTAACACTTATGCATGTTGATAACTTAGATGTGTAAACACACGAAGTAACGTATATCTTCAACAAATGAAGACTTACACTCTAAGTGCGAATACATTAACGCGGAATTTGACTTCGGAGCGCCACAATAATTGTGCGTCGTGTCTGGGTCTAATACTTCCTATACGGTGGGTAACGCCACCACCAAACTTTTGTTTGGAATAATTTCTGTTGGCGTTGCATTTGCAAAGTCTTCACATTTGGTTTGTCTTCATTGTTAACATGGCTTCATGTTTATCTTCAATATACTGATTTGGTTTCTATCCTCTACAACATTCACTTATAGCTATGTCTTCTAGGTGAACCTTTTGAACTAAGTGAATGTGATCGGACCCTGACCTTTCTATGCTCCCATCTTAAGTCTATTTATCCAAATCATATGCATTCTATTGAAACTGTCGAATGTCTTCGCTGCGTCCTTGTCAGAAGAAGATACAGAGACAAACATTAAATCGGTTTTAAATGCTCAATCCTTTTTACTTGAAACCTGGAGAAGCGGGAACGACAACCCGACAATCCAGGCGTGCGTGGGAACGTGGAACAACCTCCAATGTGTTGCATGATTGCCACGTGTCCTTCAGATGTGAACCGCCAGGGGCACCTGTGTAATAACACTGTGTCGTCCATGTCCCTATAGATACATGCCTCACCCCAGTCATTATCTCTTCTTCCACTCTCGCACAAACCCTAGCGCCACCACTAGCCCTCGACAACGCCGGCGATGAAGCGCTTAGCTGCCGCGACCTCACTGACGTCGTCATCACGCTGGCCGCGAACATCTTCTTCTCCGCCGTCGCCGTAGGTGTCCTCCATCACCAAGTTAGGGCACGGAAGATCGAACTACTCGGCCTCCTCTCTCACTCCGTCTAGCAGTTCCTCGTGTGGTAAATAAAACCTCTTTTTACAGTCTTCTTGATCCGATAGATTCATCCTTTCCAACCACAAGTGGTTTCTGTTGCTACAAAATTGGATCTATCCTGTTCTGCATCTCATAGCATGCCTAGTATGTTCACTTATGCTTGACAAAGTAGTTAGATTCCTCACTTGTACTTATTTGTGGGTTCGTACAAATTTGGAACCAACTCACTACATATGAGTGAATGTCTTCGCACTATGAGGTCAATGTCTTCTAAACTGATTTATCTTCAAAATCTTCTAAGAATGCATATGACCTCTTCCCCTTCCCTCGCATCTCTAATGCTGTCACAGGTACATGTCCATGGGAGAATCCCTTGGTTCTCATAGTCTGCATTCATTTGCAGAGTTCTTACAGCGTCACATAAATTCTCCTGAAGCCAGTTCTTGTCTGACCAGTAGACGGAAGACTTCGACAGTGTTGAAGCCTTTCAGTCTAAACTTCATGACAACTCAAAAATCAGTCAGGAAGGGCGGCAGACAACGCCGTGGAAACACTGCTAAGGACCTGCCACCGGATCTCTATGAGTTATACAAGTCAGATCCAGAAGAAACCTATGGAGAATGCAAGAACCGAATCCAATGGATTCGAAGACATTGGGTAGAGGAATGGTTCAAGTACAGATTCGTCACCAAGGAGTATGCTGAGAAGAATGCCTTAAAGGGCCCCTAGGGAGATATAATATACAAAGATATTCATCCCAAGTCGAAGTCCGAAGCTATTGCTCAAGGCTTCTACCCCTGCATGATTCATGGACCTCAGCCTGCTAATGCCGACCCATCCTCTCTGTTATGGTGCCATGAAGATAATCTGTTCAAGTGCAACTATCAGGCTGCAAAGAACTCGGCCAATGAAAACAAGAAGTCTTTGGGATTAGACTTCAACCCAGGCCCCTCTGCACCACGAGCTGACGACACACGCAAAGCTGAACCCAATCTTATTGGGCCCTTCTACAACTTAGAAGGTCTCATCACTCACATTCAGGTTCAAGGGGCAGCTGTGGACCACTCTGCAGATGACACTGATTCTGACGAAGCACCTGCACCACCGAAGCCTGTGAAGCAAAAGAAACCAAAGGCTTCAAAGCCCTCTTCTGCACCAAAGGTCTCACGGGCGAAGCCTCTAGCCACTGCACCTCCTGAAGTCAGTGTGCAGTCTGAAGATCTCTCACGCATCTCCAAGCCTGACAAGTTGAAAAA
Organism: Triticum urartu; assembly: GCF_003073215.2. NCBI lineage: Eukaryota > Viridiplantae > Streptophyta > Magnoliopsida > Poales > Poaceae > Triticum > Triticum urartu. Next base: position 408,566,099 of record NC_053028.1, read on the forward strand.
GCCCATGCAACCCACTGGTCAAGCACTGACTCCTGCTGCTGTTTTGAGAAACAAGAATGACGCCATTGATCTGTCCAGCGACGAGGATCTTGGCGATGATGCTCTAGAGCAATTGATAAAGAGCAAGCAAGAGGCGGAAATATTCAATGATATTCCTCTCTTTGATGTGGAGATCCTGTACAAGTTTATTGATGAGTGGTTTGACAGCCCAGATGTCAGTTTTGATGATCTTCAGCTTCCAATTGGCCTCAGCGTCTCCTTCCACGGAGCCATTGCTCCTGAGCTGGCTCTTGCTCAGAAAATTGTTGAGCTGAAGCATAAGGTCGATTATGAAAAGGCTCAGTTCAAGAAGCACATGGCCAAGCTCAATGTTGAAGACATTCAGAACTTCAAGGTCATGATGCATGAGCTCAAGGAGGCATTCCACAAGAAACGAGAAGAAGCAAAAGGTTCTCATGACCGCATGAAGAATCTTGCTGCCAAATGTGTTCAAGGCTACAATGAAGCTGAAAAGCGCAAGGCTTTGGGGCGACCAGGCATCGACCCCAGAATGGCTTCCAAGAAGAAGAAGAAGCCAGCTCTGTCCGAACCAGAAGCATCAAGGCAGGAAGAACCTCGCATTGTCTTCCCAGCCAGTATGACAGGCTCGAAGCCTAAGGTCCCCACAGTGGCTATAGAATTCAAGAAAACTAGAGCAGCTGAAGCCGAAGCCAGAAAGCGCAAGACCAAAGCCACCACTGATGATGCTCCCCCAACCAAGAAAAGAAAAACAAAGAAGAGAGACCGGGCTGCTTCCACAGAGCCCCATGTTGTTGAGCCAATTTCTGTTGCTCGTCCTTCCTCTACACATCGAGAACGTCGTTTGGTAGTTCATAAGCCCGCTTTCACAGAGGCTCCTGAAGCTGAAGAGAATCCAGCTGTTGACCCCACCACAGCTGAAGACATTGGTCCTCACGACAATGTTGAAGATGATGAAGTCCTTCCTCAGATCGAGCACAATTTGGTATCATCGCCTGTTCTCATAAACAGCGAACTCATCAGCATTGGTCATCCATTGACGCCAATTGCTCAGGATGACTCATGGGCTGATCACCCTCAAGAATCCCCTCGTGCTGAAGAAACACCAGTCACTCCCCCACCACAGGTCACCACTCCAGTGATTGATAGTGAAGACTTTGAGGCCCAACCAACTCCATCTCCACACGCGTCGCCAGCATTTCGCAGGCTTCGCAAAGGACCTAGGCCACATGTCACATTGTCAAGTGTTCCCAAAGGAGAAGAGCGCCAATCTGTCTCACGCGAAGTCTTTCCTGAAGCCTCTCCTACTGTGAACATTCCTAAATCTGAAGCCAAAGCGGCTGAAGATATTTCGGCTGCATCAGCCGATGAAGAAGAAGAACCACGTGATGAAGAAAGAGTTGCTACACCCCCATCCAACCCTGAAGTTGTTCTCAAGGAGAACGTGTCTGACCCTCCAGCTCCTGAAGTGGAGGTTACCAATACTGAGGCGGCCACCAACATCAACATTGAAGCCAATGACATTGTTATGGCTGAAGCTAATGTGGCGCCTGAAGCTAATGTGGTGCCAGATGACGCTGCACCTGAAGACAATGTAGCACCAGAAGCAAATCCGCTGCCTGAAGCCAATGCCTCTGCTCTTGTACCTCCTCCAAGGCCACACACCATCAAGCAAGCATATGATCATGGACATCTTGTTACCGTCCGCTGGCCAATGCTGGTTCCTCCGCCTGCTCCCGGACCTCAGTTTGCCTATCATGTGGAGCGCATGCCTCAGGTCCAGAAGTCAAAGCCAAGGCTACCACGTTTTCCAGGTACCGCAACTTCACCAGGATCATTTAATCTGAATGGATTCAAGGCACACAACACATTCTTCAACAGTGCCAAGAACCCCTACACAAGGCCAAGAATCTCTTCGGACCGATTCTGGAGTTATCAGCAGCGAAGCTATTATTCATGCATCTTGTACAATCAGGGACGCATCTTCCCTCACATGCATCTTGACTGTGAAGCCATTGCTGGACTGCCATGCCTTGAAGAAGCCCTTGACTGCTTCCGTGATGCGGGTCTGCTTAATTTTGTGACTGCAAAGGAACACTGGAATGAAAAACTTCTGCTTCAATTCTATGCTACCCTCCACATTCGTGGATACAACAGGGATCCGAAGACTTGGATCCTTGAGTGGATGATAGGAGATGTTCATCATGAAGCTAAAGCTCAAGACATCATTGAGCTCACAACCCTGCCCACTCCTGGTGAATACTATGAACCAGGTTGTCAACAACACCAGAATGCTTTGGAGAGCATTTTCCAGAAGCCAGAACCCAACATGAGTCAAATGCTAAGCATGATGAAGCCTTTGCCACGCGACGCTGAATACCCAACCGAATTCTTTGTTGAATACCTAGAGTATCTGCCTCGCACCATTTATCATATCATCAGAAAGACACTATGGCCTGTCAAAGGACATTCATCTGAAGCGAAGCTTGAAGGAGCAATGAAGACTTTGGTTTTCTACATCTTCAATGGAATAAGCTTCAATGCTCAAGACTTCTTCATCAGGCAGTTGGCTGCATCTGGCTCCGACATTTTTGGTCTGAAGGTCTATGCTCCATGGGTCATGCGCCTTATCTAGCTTCACTCTGCCTTCAACTATCAGCCGTCTGCGCGCAATCATCTTGTATTCTTGCCAGAGGTTGATATGTCTGTTGAAGCTATTTACCCAGAGCCTGCTAAGGATCCAATCTATATTCACAACGTTGATCGTCAAAGCTTCACCCAGCCCATTGAAGGAGTTCAGGAAGTCTCTCGTGTTTATCCCTTGGCTGGTAACACACGTGCCCCTCGTGCCCAAACTGACGCCACTGGAAGCACCATTTCCCAAAGGCCTCAGAAGCGATCTCGTGTTCTCAATGACCAAGAGCTTCTCGTCGCGCTACATCAGAAATAGGATAAGCATCATGACTGGCTTAAGCGTCAGATGCAAAGCCACTTGGTGGACGTCAATCACATTCGCAATCTTGCCACCAAGAATGCCTTTGTTACACATGAAACCTGTCGAAGGTCCTGGAAGAGTTTGACTTTGCTCACTGCTGAAGAAGATCTTCAAGACGATGGCTTCACAGAAAGATTTAAGTTTGACTCCACTCCTGCAAGGAGTGCTCACTTGCGTCGGACTCCCTCCCTTGAAGACTCTGACTATTCTTCCTCAGCTGCCATGGTGAATGCCAGAGTTATCGATGATCAAGATGATGCCACTTCACGACCTCCACCTTCAGCGCGTCTCGACACTGCATCAAGTTCTTCTGCACCAACGGACCTCAATGATGACCCTGCTGCTTCACCTAGACCTCATGGGAACGAGTAGAAGCTCTATGTCTTCAAACCTTTTTGGTCATTACTGACAAAAGGGGGAGAAGCATATGAGTTGATAGTCTTCAACCGGGTCCATATGGGTGGTTGCTTTATTTTTTGCTACTTTTGCCAAGTGCTTACAACTCTCGCTTTTGAAACATTTGGTTCGTTTTGAGTTGTAACACTTAAACTTGATGGTCGTCTGCTACCTTTTTCGACACTATGTGATGTGATGATAAATTCCGCATGTGCGATGATAAATTCCACACGAAGTCATTTTGCATACGTCCATTTTTCATTATGCATGTCATTATCTTCACTATATCATTTCATGCATGATGAATTGTCTTCATAAGTAGAAGAGGAGCTCCGCAAGTACAACCTGCCATGTGCATTTGCATTCAAAAGCAAAATACTTACATGCACATCATCAGGGGGAGCCTTTCTGCTACTTACGAAGACAATACTTAAAACCTTTACAATTTCACATATTTCTATCCCCGTTGAAAACTTCAACCAGTTTGTCATCAATCACCAAAAAGGGGGAGATTGTAAGTGCATCTAGTGCCACCCCTAGTTGGTTTTGGAGTATTGATGACAAACTTGGTTGAGGGACTAATGTGTTTGTGAGAATTGCAGGATAACACAGGTAGAAGTCCCTCATTGATTCGGTTTTCCTACCGGAGATGACCCCTAAAAATGTATGAAGACATTGAAGTCAAAAGTGGTATGTGAAGACATTCACATTGAAGACTATGACAAGAGAAGACATCGCGTGAAGACTATGGAGCGCGAAGACTTAGTTGTTTCGTCGTTCTTTTTCTTCTTTGTTGAGTCATAGGAACCACCGCACTGTTAAGTGGGGTCCAAGTGAACCAGTCAGAATGAGTGAAGTGATGCTTAACCAAAATCCTATGTCTTCGAGTGAAGACAATGAGAGCAAATCTTATCCAGAGCTGGATAAGTCAGCTTTGCTTGTAGCTCAAGTAAAGTTGCCGTGTGTATTTGAAATCTAACCGTTGGAACACGTGTAAGTTCCTTAGTGACCCAGGGTCATTTCGGACAAATCAGGTCGGGTTGCCTAGTAGCTACAAATAGCCCACCCCCTACACCATAAATTGGTTGGCTGCTCAGAGTTAGTGCACGGCTTTTGTCGTTTGGGAGCAACCCACCTCGAAGCCTTTGAGAGAGAAATCCTTGTGAGGACAAAGCCCTAAACACCCAGAGCCAAAGAGTGTTAGGCATCACTTAAGTCTTCTTGTCTGTGTGATCTGAAGACTTATTACACTTGAGGACTGTGAATCCTCCAGCCGGTTAGGCGTCGCGTTCTGAGCATCCATGAGTCATTGTGTGTTGGGGAACGTAGCAGAAATTCAAAATTTTTCTACGTGTCACCAAGATCTATCTATGGAGAAACCAGCAACGAGGGGAAGGAGAGTGCATCTACATACCCTTGTAGATCGCTAAGCGGAAGCGTTCAAGAGAACAGGGTTGAAGGAGTCATACTCGTCGTGATCCAAATCACCGGAGATCCTAGTGCCGAACGGACGGCACCTCCGCATTCAACACACGTACAGCCCGGTGACGTCTCCCATGCCTTGATCCAGCAAGGAGAGAGGGAGAGGTTGAGGAAGACTCCATCCAGCAGCAGCACGACGGCGTGGTGGTGGTGGAGGAGCGTGGTACTCCAGCAGGGCTTCGCCAAGCACCGCAAGAGACGAGGAGGGAGAGGGGTAGGGCTGCGCCAAGAAGGAGAGGAACTCATCTGTTGGCAGCCCCAAGTCCTCAAGTATATATAGGGGAGAGGGAGGGGTGCGCCCCACCTAGGGTTCCACCCTAGGGGCGGCGGCCAGCCCCAATCCCATCTAGGGTGGCGGCCAAGTGGAGGGGGAGAGGGAGGCGCACCAGGCATGGGCCTTAAGGCCCATCTGCCCTTAGGGTTTGCCCCCTCTTCCCCTTAGGCGCATGGGCCTTGGTGGGGAGGCGCCCCAGCCCACTTAGGGGCTGGTCCCTTCCCACTATTGGCCCATGTAGGCCTCCGGGGCTGGTGGCCCCACCTGGTGGACCCCCGGACCCCTCCGGTGGTCCCGGTACACTACCGGTGATGCCCGGAACACTTCCGGTGGCCAAAACCATACTTCCTATATATTAATCTTTACCTCCGGACCATTCCGGAACTCCTCGTGACGTCCAGGATCTCATCCAGGACTCCGAACAACATTCGGCAACCACGTATATCTATTCCCTATAACCCTAGCGTCATCGAACCTTAAGTGTGTAGACCCTACAGGTTCGGGAGTCATGCAGACATGGCCGAGATAACTCTCCAGCCAATAACCAACAGCGGGATCTGGATACCCATGTTGGCTCCCACATGTTCCACGATGATCTCATCGGATGAACCACGATGTCGAGGATTCAATCAATCCCGTATACAATTCCCTTTGTCTAGTGGTACGATACTTGCCCGAGATTCGATCGTCGGTATCCTGATACCTTGTTCAATCTCGTTACCGGTTAGTCTCTTTACTCGTTCCGTAACACATCATCCCGTGATCAACTCCTTGGTCACATCGTGCACATTATGATGATGTCCTACCGAGTGGGCCCAGAGATACCTCTCCGTTTACACGGAGTGACAAATCCCAGTCTCGATTCGTTCCAACCCAACAGACACTTTCGGAGATACTTGTAGTGTACCTTTATAGCTACCCAGTTACGTTGTGACGTTTGGCACACCCAAAGTATTCCTACGATATCCGGGAGTTGCACAATCTCATGGTCTAAGGAAATGATACTTGACATTAGAAAAGCTTTAGCATACGAACTACACGATCTTTGTGCTAGGCTTAGGATTGGGTCTTGTCCATCACATCATTCTCCTAATGATGTGATCCCGTTATCAACGACATCCAATGTCCATGGTCAGGAAACCATAACCATCTATTGATCAACGAGCTAGTCAACTAGAGGCTTACTAGGGACATGGTGTTGTCTATGTATCCACACATGTATCTGAGTTTCCTATCAATACAATTCTAGCATGGATAATAAACGATTATCATGAACAAGGAAATATAATAATAACCAATTTATTATTGCCTCTAGGGCATATTTCCAACATTGTGGATCACCGGTGAACGAAGTCTGTGAAGGTTTGGAAGTCTACCTTGAAGACTTACCAGAGTAATTAGGCAAGGACTGGGTGTCCTTAGATCAAGGGGAATAAGGTGAAGACGCAGTCTTCTGAGTTGAATCTCAGCCTCCCTAACCAGACGTACGGTTGTCAGAGCAACTGGAACTGGTCCAACAAATCATTGTCTTCAACGAGCCACTGGTTCTATCCTTTCCATCTCTTTATTTACTGTTAGTCCTTGTGAAGTCATTGCCTGTTTGCATTATCTTTTGTCTTCACTAAGTGACTGCTTATTTTGATTGGCTTCATACTATCTTCCATCCTAATCTATACTGCCTAGCTGCTATTAGTCTTTATGCCTTCATTTCATTGAATACTTGACTATGGCTTGCTTAGTGTAGTCTACCTTCCGCTGCATGGTAATAGGTTCATTTCTATCGTTTGTCTTCAAAACTTCCAGGTTTTGAAGACTTTCATAAAAATCGCCTATTCACCCCCCTCTAGTCGATCACTAGCACTTTCATGATGTAAGAACATGGTGTGATAGACAGATATTGTATGTTCTAGAAACAGGAACACGTGTCTTAGTCACAAGTATAATGTGTAAAGTAAGCAGATGAAATTGAACAAAATTAGAAGCAATACAAGCTAGACAGCATACATAACATGCAACCACATATAACAACACCAAGTTAGAGGGAGCACCTGTGATGATGCACTAGGGGAGACGTGCTCATCACCAATACAACTACGTTGAGTGTCTATGCATGTGTTGTCTTGGAAATCATCTTGGGGGGATGGAGGAGTAGAATTTGTAGAGGCCCTCCATTTGGAAGGAGCACCTTCATCCACTGCCTTGCTAACTTCCTTCCGCTTTATTGATTTTGAATTGTCAAGTAAAACTGACAAGAAAAAGCAATAAAATTCACTCTTCAGAACTCATTCGTGCATGATACTGACAATCACTACTTTGATGTAAGGCAAACACATGATACGACATGGCATATTCACAACTGTTTGTGTAAACTAAGCAGACACCATTTTACCAAATAAGAAGCAATGCAAGCTAGACACCACGTGAAAGATGCAACCAATATGACTCTGCCAAGTTAAAAGTGTCCCATCATAAATGGCATTTCAACAAATTAGAAGCAGCACATGCTATAAATCATATCAAAGATGCAACTAATATCACATTGCATATACTGAAGGTGTCTTGTCATATTGATTTACATGGGATATAAAAAACAATAGTTTTATGTGAGGACATGCTTAATAGATAGATGTACTATGTACTAAATACAGGAAGGCATGTCACATTAATAGGTATAATGTATAAGCTAAGCAGAATAGCACATGCAGTTTAACCAGATTGGAAGAATTACAATCTAGACACCATATGCAACATGCGACCACATATCACGCTGCCAAGTTAGAGCAAGCACATGCGATGCTAGTGTAGGGGAAATGCGGTAATCAACTACAGAGCTACGTTCACTATCTTCATCTAGCCTTGCTGTTTCTTGAGAATCATGTCGGGAGGCTGACGCTGCATTCTTTAAATGAGGAGTAATCCACTTGCCTGACTGCCTCATCATAAGTGATTGATGAGGGATACACAAGAACATTAGTTTGATGTAAGAACATGGTTAATACAAAGATGTACTAGTATGTACCAAAAACAGAAAGGCATGTCATATTCAAAGGTATAATGTGTAAGCTAAGCAGATGCAATTTAACCAAATGGGAAGCAATACAATCTAGACATCCGGCTGGAGTGGTGAGCATGATCATCTAGGACCTGAGATCCTGGTGGGAGGCGGGCTGCTTCGCCACCATCGCGGATTTTTAGTTGGCTTTCCAGGTGATGCCTCTCTTTGCTGGGCTTGTCACTGGCTCGGCCAGTGCCCTGACTAGCTATTTGTCTTCTGGTGCTCACGGGATGGTGGTTCACCTGTGGACCGACTTCGGCCTTCCAAATACAAGCTAGACACCATATGGAACATGCAACCACATATGACACCGCGAAGTTAAAGCAAGCACCTGGGATGGTGGTTCATTGCGAGCAAGGTCATCAACTCCAGAGCTATGTTTACCGTCTCCATCTGCTGAGACTGCACCTATTATAAGGCTGAAACGTGTCTGGCCTATCCGCGTATGATGCTGGAGCGACTTCTCGCTTTTCTTTTTTGCTTCTCTCATAGCAGCAGAGTCTGAAATACCCTTGCATAAAAACACAATAGTGAGAGTATGGGTGAAGTGTGTGCAGAACTAGTGCACTGTAAAAGTAGCAGATAGCAGGTGGCTGAAAAATAAATGACAGGAGACATATGATAGCTCTACAACATTGCATGGCAAACAAAATTAGATTCTACTCCGTATGATTTTGTAATATATGAGCACAGGAAATGCAGGTACTCCTTCAGCACACCACCACATGTGGTCATATCAAGATAACAGTCGAATGAAAATAAATAGGTCAGTCGATTTTTTTAATGAACCACCCGATCTATAAGGAACGGGCAGATGGCCTTCGTCTACCTCCCGCTAGTCACTGTTGATGATCTTTCTCGAACCGCCAGCGACCACCGGCCCAGACCCCTGCCTCCATCGCCCCGCCCTCCCCTCGACCTCACACCACCACCATGCTTGGCAGTGCCCCAGGCCATCCCTTTAATCCCGGCCGACCTCCAGATCGGGCGCCAGTAGCTCTAGGCCCCACACACCCCTAAGATAAACACCGATGCACTGCTTCCCCGACGTAATAGGTGAACTAGCGCCTGTTACGCCGGGGAATGCTTCCGTTAATTGGGAACCAACTAACCATGAATTGAAATTCAGGGGGGCAACGACCTCTAGCTAAGGTGAAATAGTATATGAGGAGAAACCTTGTGCATCGCGAGTTACTAGGAACATCTAGTATCAAGAAGAAGCGGTTAACTAGTGTGGGATGAATACTGTGCAAGCAGACACATAAGATTTGCACGAATAAGGGAAGAGGAGTACCATTTTCGGTTGCCGGTGTGGTCGCCTCCACATGTCGCGCTGATCTTCTTATTTTTGCCGGGGAAACCGATGTTCTGGAGGAGGGTGCAGGCTTGGACGAACCCATGGCCAAATTGTTGATTGTGTTTCCGTGGCCATATTTCGGCGGAGGGGAAGCAGATCCGAGGCGACGAAGGATGGCGTAGCAGGAACAACTCTGGTGCGGTGGAGGGTGGCGAAGTTGGAGCGGCAGCGGTGAGGCACAGGACGGCGTGGTTGAACTGGCTCGGGTACAGACGGCTCGGCCTCGGCTTCAACTACTAGCCATGGAGGGCATTGCGGTTGAGGTTGCGGTGGACGACGATGTCGGGGTATCGGCTCCGGCCTGATGGAGGAGGGCGGCTGTTGATGGGTGGAATGGGGTGGCGGACGGAGGACGCCGGGGTTTCATCGCTGGTGGAGAGGTAGTTTTTGCGCCCATGGAGTACGAATGGGGAATCGGATGGGTGGGCGGGGGGAGGGGGAGAACCATGTTTCGGTCTGGGACGCGCTTGTTTTTGCCTTTTTTGAACAGAAGATGGGACGCGCTTGTTTGAAATTTGGGGAAAGTACAAACTTTTCCCCCTCTTAAATTTCAGACCTACTGTGGGTCGGGGGTAGGATGGTAATCCCAGGTGTCCCAAATAATGGGCGGGAGCAATTTAGGCTGTGTGCATGTGTGCTTAGGCGGCCATTGTGTATGAATGTTTTTCGGAGGCAGTTGCGTGGCGTCTAGATGAAGCTACAAACCTACCCCGGCTTAGACCTTTGGACGTCGGGCCGGTAGGTTTAACGGGTCGGAGTTATTACAAAAAGTAATTTCCTTGTACTACCACACATTGGTCTCACGCGGTTTCGGGCGAGTAGAGGCTCTTTTGGCACTTCGTTCGAAATTTTGAAACACAAGCATTCACGTTTAGAGTACTCTTGAACTTTGGGGATTGACCTAAATAGACAACGTTAAATTTGACCTTGTATGTTTGAAAACCTCATTAAATTATCCGCTTCTTTTTGAAATTTTGACACTTGAAAATCTTATAACTCCGATTATTTTGGAATGGAGGAGCTAAATTAGAATCTATTTTGTACACGACCACATATGCTATTATGTACAAAATCAGAGCAAAGATTGGTTCCCCCATAATTTAGGTATGATTTACAAATGCCATGATATCAAATTCAAATAATTGAATGGACTTCATGTTGAATTCGATTTTTTAAACCACCTTAAGTTGAATTCAAATGTATGCTAGTTTATAGGTAGCTATTTATAATGTTCATTGTGTAACTTTTGTATGTATAATGTGCTTTACACACACAGCATGAACTATACTCATGTTTATATTCGATTGCTAAAGCGATGCATTGTCTGGAGTTCAAAATGCTAACCATGTGGATAAATTGTGTCGAATAATAACATAGACATGCTCAAATTCAATAGAATCTAGATGTCTGATGGATCAATGACCGTTCCTTACGCGAATTGCAAATATCATGATCCCATCCTAATATTTGGATACAATTTATATCTTTAATCAATGTGTACAGAAGTCTTGTACGTGTAGTTTCACTCTCCATCGGTGGTCTCTCACACATTCTCACACTCTCTCTCCCGAGGTGTCTTTCTGGCACACATGCTGTCGATATAACCCTCCCTCCCTCTCGTAACCATTTACGACTGTTTTCACTAACCTTTATCACAAGCACTCTTCCTCTCACAAGCATACACACGCACAATCCCCATCGACCCTTTCTATATACATAGACCTGCCTACGTGTCTCCTATACGCACATTATCTTTAGGCCTATCTCTCACGCATTGTCTCACACCTCTCTTCCTAATCGACGAGTATGATTCTAGCAGAGCATTCTGTAGGATGCCCCTTAAAGTTAGGTTGGATGAATAGTAATATCAGAGATAAAGGGGTTACCTTAGTCCGAGAACCTAGGGTTACAAATCCTAGCCGGCTTTGTCAGTGGACATAGAGTCCTTCACAATTATGCTATGTTTGTCTTGTACGACTAGTCATCCATGGGTCTCCCTAAATGCGTCACGGGCCGACCAATGTGGTGCAGGACGGAACCGAACGAAGGGCCTCACCTCGACCCACCGGACCTCACGCGGTGACACACCCTCTGCCCCCATGTCTCCTTATCTTTTCACACCCACACATACCAACACAGACACCACACACAAAAAATATGTTCTCCTGGTGCCTCTATCCACTCCCCCTTGCATATACACACTCAAGGGAATCTCTCGCCATGACGTCATATTCGTCTCTCTCTCTAGACCACTCTCATTTCTCATGCTATCTCTCCCACGCCCCTCCCCCCTGTCGGCCCCTCTATCCATGCCTCTCTCGAATACGTAATACACACACATACCTCTCTAGGCCCTGCCAAATGCATCAACTACACATTCACACATGTTACATCACGTACCCCATTGATCTAAAAAGCCCTCTCTTCACGTTTATTTCGCATACAACATTCCTTTTGAATAAAGTGCGGCCAAAAAAATATTTTAGAATTTCTATATATACAACATTACAAAGTTATATGGAGGAGTATGAACGCTTGCATTGCATGGTGCCCACAATGATATTTATTCCGCACTGTGAATTTGTATATTTTTATACTATATATAAAGTTAGTCATAATAAAGAGAAACGAAGAGCATCTCTCTCTCCATCGCATACCCCCCTCTACGCCCCTTTCACGTACGCACACAAACTATCTCCAGGTCCTCTAAAAATAAGCCCCCAGCACATTCACACATGTTTCATCTTTCTCTCGCGATATATACAGTGATGATCATTGTATTTGAAGCGAAATCACGATACGTACATTGGACTTCAGAATCCACTCATTACGGTCACCATTTGCGTTTTTTAGTTATTAGACAGTCACGGGCTCACCGTACAACTCTGTATTTGCTCAAGACACGACTAGTTGACCAGTTAAACGCTCCACGTGGCACCTCTAGTGTTGCATCACATTATCTTACTACCATCGGGCCCACCTGTCGGCTTGTATCTACTCTACATCTACACTCTTATAAAATACTAGCAAGATGCCCATGCGTTGCACGGAACATCAAGATGCATTTGTATGAGTAGTTTGTCTTGTGGGAGAAAAGGATGAACAAGGGAAGGCCTTATTTGCAAGCTAGTGTGGAGAGGGGTGTGGGTATCTTTTTGCAAAATTGCCATAGTTTCCTTCCTATCCGCCAGATATAGATCGGACGGCCTATATTGCAGGATGGCAGGCACACGATCATCACCGACTATGCTTTTTATAAGAGTAGGGATAAAATACACTCTTATAAAAAATAGAGTTGGTGATGATGGTGTGCCTGCCATCCTGCAATATAGGCCGTCTGATTTATATCTGACGGATAGGAAAGCAACTATGACAATTTTGTAGAAAGGTACCCACACACCTCCACATTTGCACATAAGGCCTTCCCTCGTTCATCCTTTTCTCTCACAAGATAAACTAGTCATAGAAATGCATCTTGATGTTACGTGCAACACACGAGCATCTTGCTAGCAGGAATGAAAACAAGCGACAAAAAATATTGGACGGTGGTTCGAAGTCATGACCGCGGGCACAGCGGACAAGGTAGCCTTGTATTGGTATGCCGAGCCGTCTGTTTTAACACACAGGAGCTGGTGTGATGATTATACACACACGAACTGCTTGCACGCAACACTCACACGAACACATGCACCCACGCACGCACGCAACACTCACACGTACACACGCAGCCACGCACGCATGCAACACTCACACGCACACATGCACGCGTGCATGCACACCAGTACACCACACGACCAACACACACTCTCATGCTCAAGTTCTCAACCTACACGTGCATGCGCACACATCAGGCCCCGACAGACACATAAACAACCAGGTGATTCCTGCGCATGGGGTGGAGTCCTGTCGTGCCTGCGTAAATTTGTGTTTATCTGACCTTTTCCCTATGCGAACTGACAGGTGGGACCCACAAGGAACGTGGTCAATTTAACTAGTCAACATGGTGCCACACAGACTATTTGGCCGGTCAACAGAGTGCAATCCGATGCTGAACCATGAGCAAGTGACCGTATAATCACCGCAAAACGTATATAGTGACCGTAATCAGCTTATTCTGAAGTTCGGTGAATGTATTACGCTTTTCTCTCTGTAGGCCCTCCAAAACTACATCTCTACACGTTCTCGCATGTTATATCTAACAACTATGCAATACAGCACTACTACTACACTCTAACACAATAAATCATATGTGTTTTTAGTTTTACTAGATATCATATTGTTACTTAATTATTCAGTTTGCATACATTAAAATTTCCTTTGAAATGTATGGAAAGCATCATATACCGCGCGGGAAAAATCCCACCCTTTCCTGTTTAATCGGGTTTGTATCGATGGATCATGTGAAACAGCAAAACTATAGTACTATATACAGTAGAAGTGACAGTTCACTAGGCCGTCGTGTCGTGTACTTGAAAGCACAAGTGCTCCCTAGGTGGTTTTGATAATTGATGACAACATATCTCTTGTTGGACTAACATTTCGATCTAGCATGTTTCAGATAAGTTCAACAATGGAGTGGCATGGGAACTCCTTCAAGATGCTAAGGACAAAGGATTGGCCAAAGCTTCAAGCTCAAGACTCTTCATCTTATATTTTAGTGATCCAAGATCACATTGAGTCTTTAGGAAAAGCCAATACTATCAAGGAGGGATGAGGTGTTGCTTAATGAGCCTCTTGCTTCATGTGCTTAGTGATATGCTCCAAAACCCTCAACTACTTTCCCACTTCCACATATGACCTAAACCCTAAGCCAAACTCGGTCCTACCGATTCCTCATATCCGGCGCCACCGAGTTTCACTTGTCATAAGCCACTGCCAAACCCTAATCAGTTCAGTCTCACCGATGGGATCTCGGTCTCACCGAGATGGGCTTGCAAACTCTCTGTTACCCGTTGCAATATTCTCGGTCCCACCGAGATATGGAATCGGTCCCACTGAGTTTGCTTGACCAAATCACAGTTTCACTTATTACCCAAATCGGTCCCACCGAGTTTGAGTAATCGGTCAAACCGAGTTTTGGATTTACCCTAACCCTAGCACATCGGTCTCACCGAGTTGATCCAGTCGGTCCCACCGAAATCTCTAATGGTCACTAGGTTTACATTTTCGATCCGACCGAGTTTATTAATTCGGTCCCACCGAGATTGGAAAACTGTGTGTAACGGTTGGATTTTGTGTGGAGGCTATATATACCCCTCCACCTCCTTCTCACTCGATGAGAGAGCTATCAGAACACACACACCATTCCAACTCATATGTTCTGAGAGAGAACCACCTACTCATGTGTTGAGACCAAGACATTCCATTCCTACCATATGAATCTTGATCTCTAGCCTTCCCAAGTTGCTTTCCACTCAAATCTTCTTTCCACCAAATCCAAATCCTATGAGAGAGAGTTGAGTGTTGGGGAGACTATCGTTTGAAGCACAAGAGCAAGGAGTTCATTACCTACACACCATTTGTTACTTCTTGGAGAGTGGTGTCTCCTAGATTGGCTAGGTGTCACTTGGGAGCCTCCGACAAGATTGTGGAGTTGAACCAAGGAGTTTGTAAGGGCAAGGAGATCGCCTACTTCGTGAAGATCTACCGCTAGTGAGGCAAGTCCTGTGTGGGCGATGGCCATGGTGGGATAGACAAGGTTGCTTCTTCGTGGACCCTTTGTGGGTGGCTGCTTCTTCGTGGACCCTTCGTGGGTGGAGCCCTGTGTGGACTCGCGCAACCGTTACCCTTGGGTGGAGCCCTGTGTGGACTCGCGCAACCGTTACCCTTCGTGGGTTGAAGTCTCCATCAACGTGGATGTAGGATAGCACCACCTATCCGAACCACGGGAAAAACATCCGTGTCTCCAATTGCGTTTGAATTCTCCAAACCCTTCTCTTTACATTCTTGCAAGTTGCATGCTTTACATTCCGCTGCTCATATACTCATTGCATGCCTGCTTGATATGTATTGTGTGTGTTGAAATTGTGCCTAAACTCCACTTAAACCTAAAAAGCTTAAAAAAATTGCAACTTTAGCATGAAGTGTCTAATCACCCCCCTCTAGACACATCTACTTCTTGATCCTACAAGTGGTATCAGAGCTTTGGTCTCCATTGCCTCGGTTTAATCACCATTGGAGGAAGATGGATGTGTCTACTCTAGGGAGTCTTAGACATAGAGTGCCTATTCTTGATGGAAAATATTTTCATGAGTGGAAAAATGAGATGCTTGTAATCTTCAATCAATATCACTTGAACAAGTATATTGCTAGCCCTTGTGCACCCCATATTGATCCCTTGCATCCTACCCTAGATGAAGATATTGACATGATTCGCAATCTTAGAACTATTGAGCTCATCATTAGAGGATTGCCCAAAAATTTGATTGCTAGTTTGCCTACTCAAAATTGCGCCTATACTATATGGAAATTTCTTGAGGAACGGTTTCCCAATCATTCCTTGAAAACTTTGGATGAAATTCTCCATAAATCTATTGCCTTGAGTAAGATGAACTCTAGTGATCCTAGTTTTGGTAAATGTCTTCTTGAACTTGCCAATCTTAAGCATGCTAAAGGAGATGTTGGAATCATTAATGATATCATACTCAAAGCTATAAGAATTCATAAAAGTGACCACTTTGATGATCATTTATCTGATGAATTACCCTCTCTAGGAAATGATGGATCACAAGATCATGATGAACATGAATATTACGATGATGATAGTGACTTCGATCTTGATGATGCAATGAGACATTTTGGTCTTATGGCAAATCTTCGGGGATATGAATCAGGAGGAAAGGAATGGGTTCTTGATAGTGGATGCACTGATCATATGACCGGAGATGAAGAGATGTTTCGTGAGCTTGCTGAAAATGACGGTCCTCGAAAATATGTCACCTTTGGTGATAATTCAAAGGGTAAGGTGGTTGGCCTTGGTAAGGTGGCCATCTCACATGATAGTTCCATTCAAAATGTCATGCTCGTTGAATCTCTTGGCTACAACTTACTTTCAGTATCTAGACTTGCTGATTTTGGTTTGAATGTCCTATTTACCGAGGTAGACTGCCAAGTATTTCGTCGAGACAATCATAAAATGGTCTTTACGGGTATGCGTAGAGGAGATCTTTACATTGTCGATTTCTCTAAAAAGGCAGAACCTAAAACTTGCTTTGTTGCTAAATCCTCAAAAGGTTGGTTGTGGCATAGACTACTAGGTCACGTTGGCATGAGAAACCTTGACAAGCTTATTAAAGGAAATCATATCCTTGGAGTTAACGATGTCATATTTGATAAGGATAGACTTTGCAGTGCTTGTCAAGCAGGTAAACAGGTTGGAGGAAGACATCCCGTGAAGAACATCATGACCACAAGGAGGCCACTCGAGCTACTTCACATGGATCTTTTTGGTCCCAACGCCTACAAGAGTCTCGGTGGAAATTCTTTTGGTCTAGTTATAGTTGATGACTTTTCAAGATTTACGTGGGTGTTCTTTCTTAATGACAAGTAGCAGGTCCAGAAGATCTTCAGAAACTTCGCTAGGAAAGCCCAAAATCAGTTTGATGTGAAGATCAAGAAGGTTCGGAGTGACAACGGAACGGAGTTCAAGAACGCAAATGTGGACACCTTTCTTGACGAAGAAGGGATTTCACACGAGTTTTCGGCTACGTACACACCTCAACAAAATGGAGTTGTTGAGAGAAAGAACCGGACGCTCATCGAAATGGCAAGAACGATGCTTGATGAATACAAGACACCAAAGCACTTTTGGGCAGAAGCGGTTGAGACAGCTTGTCAGGCAACAAATCGCTTATATCTTCACAAGCTACTCGGCAAGACGGCATACGAGCTCCTCACCGGTAACAAGCCTCAAGTTGGATACTTTTGAGTATTCGGCTCAAAGTGCTACATTCTTGATAAGCATCGTCGTTCAAAGTTTGCTCCTAAATCTCATGAAGGTTTTCTACTTGGTTATGGCTCAAACTCTCACACTTACCGTGTCTACAACTATTTCACCCGAAAGGTTGAAGAGACGGTAGATGTGAAGTTTGATGAATCTAATGGCTCACAAGTAGAGCAACTGCCAATTGATGTAGGAGACAAAAACCCTTCAGAAGCAATTCAAGACTTGTCCATTGGCAAAATTCGTCCAACCGAGGTGAAGGAGAGTACTTCATCCGTCCAAGTGGAAGCTTCTACTTCACGACAAGGTGAACCAAGAATCGACACGGAATCATCCACAAGTGGGACACATCAAGATGAAGAAAACGAGGAAATACGTCAAGACGAACATCAACAACCTCCTTCTCCACCACGACAAGAGAACGACGACGTCAACAATGAAGAAGGCCAAGAAGAAGAACAAGATGAAGAAGATGTTCAACGAAGACCCAAGAAAAAGCTCTCACGAGTTCGAGCAAGAATTGCTAAGGATCATCCCGTCGAGCAAATCTACAATGATATCCAAACCAGGAGAATCACTCGCTCTAAAACTTGTTTAGCTAACTTTTGTGAAAACTATTCATTCATCTCTAGCATTGAACCTATGAAGGTTGAAGAAGCATTGGAAGATCCAGATTGGATAAACTCTATGCATGAAGAGCTACATAATTTTGAGAGAAACCAAGTTTGGACATTGGTCGAGAAGCCCGACAACAACCACAACATCATTGGTACCAAATGGGTGTTTCGCAACAAGCAAGATGAAGATGGACAAGTGGTGCGCAACAAAGCACGTCTCGTCGCCCAAGGATACACACAAGTCGAAGGTATGGACTATGGTGAGACATATGCTCACGTTGCTAGACTTGAGTCCATTTGCATCCTACTTGCCTATGCTAATCACCATAATATCACCTTGTACCAAATGGACATTAAAAGTGCTTTTCTAAATGGTGAAATAGAGGAGGAAGTTTATGTCAAACAACCTCCCGGCTTTATCAATCCTAAGAAACCAAATCATGTTTACAAACTTCACAAAGCTCTTTATGGTCTTAAACAAGCTCCTAGAGCATGGTATAAATGCTTGACCAAGTTCCTTACTACAAGTGGTTTTGAAATTGGTAAAATTGATTCTACTCTTTTTACTAAAAGGGTTAATGGAGAACTATCTGTATGCCAAATTTATGTTGATGATATCATATTTGGTTCAACTAACCCCCTCTTTAGTGAAAAGTTTGGAAAGCTAATGTCAGAAAAGTTTGAGATGTCTATGATGAGTGAACTCAAATTCTTTCTCGGGTTGCAAATCAAGCAAACTAAGGAAGGTACATTTGTCTCTCAAACAAAGTACACCAAGGACTTATTCAAGAAGTTCAATATGCAAGAATGCAAAGGTATGTCTACACCCATGCCTACTAGTGGACATAATGATTTAACCAAAGATGGTGAACCGGTTGATCAAAAGGTTTATCGCTCTATGATTGGTTCACTGTTATACCTATGTGCTTCACGTCCCGATATTATGCTAAGTGTGTGCATGTGTGCACGATATCAAGCTGCTCCTAAAGATTGTCATCTTAAGGCTGTGAAAAGGATAGTGAGATATTTAATCCATACACCAAATTTTGGCATTTGGTATCCTAAGAGGTCTTTCCTTTTGATCTTGTTGGCTATTCCGACTCGGATTATGCCGGAGACAAGGTTGATAGAAAGTCCACTTCAGGGTACTTGTCAATTTCTTGGTAGATCTCTTGTGTCTTGGTCTTCCAAGAAACAAAACTCGGTATCCTTATCCACTCGCGAAGCTGAATACATTGCCGCTGGTTCATGTTGTGGCTCAATTACTTTGGATGACCCAAACTCTTAAAGATTATGGGATTTATGTGAAACATGTTCCACTGCTTTGTGACAATGAAAGTGCTATCAAAATTGGTCATAATCCTGTACAACATTCTCGGACTAAGCATATTGAAGTTCGTCATCATTTCATTCGAGATCATGTTGCTAAGGGTGACATCAATCTTAAGCATGTTCGCACCGATAAGCAATTAGCGGATATATTCACTAAACCGCTTGATGAGAAAGTGTTTTGCAGGTTGAGAGGAGAATTGAACATCATTGATGCTTCGAACTTGGAGTAGAAACTCCATTGGATACATGCAAGACATGAGCTTATGACTAATCCATGATATATCTCTTATGATAACTATCTTATGTCTTGGATATATTTGCACCTTGCATGTTGTCTAACCCATGTAGGTGCTTGGTTGAATCTAATTCCATGAGATTGCGACTCACTCATATCCTGAGCGATCTCTACATCACCAAGACTCTACACAATAGTGGTTGAAGACAAGGAAGCACAAAACCATTCAAACATATCCTTTGACAAATTCTATGATTGAGCTTCATGATTGTCATTTTTGGATACACAAGTGCTCTTCCTTGCAAGAACTAACCCATGTAGGTAGATGAACTCAAACTCCAAAGTGGTGCTCCCAACTCTTGATGAGCTACATCAACCTTGAGCACCCACACAAGTTCAACTACATGAGCAAGAACCACACACCACCCAAGGTATGTTATTTCCATCTTAGAGAAGCTTTACTCCAAGACATGAGTCAAAGCAACTCAACAAGATGTAAATACATCAAGATGCTTAAACGAAAAATGGTAACCCCATTTTGAGCTTAAACGATGAGTATGACCTATGATCAAGTGTTCTCACTTGACTCCTAAGTCAATATACTCTAACATAGGTGACTATGTCACCGCCCAATTCTAGATGAAGTTCTCTTGTGTTCTTTTCTGAGTTATTGCATTTGTCCCTTGCATATTTGTTTCTTTCTTTTTCAATCAAAAAAAAACTTCATCTAGAAACTTCACTCTTTTCTTTTTGATTTTTGTTCTGCATAATTTCTGCATCAAATTCCTTGCAAATCTTTCAGCTAATTCATTGCAAATCTTTGTGAGAATCTTACTTGACTAGTGAGCTGAGGTGACAAGTGTTTTTCTCTGTGATGAACTCGCTTCACCGAATAGCTATTTTCGGTCCAACCGAATCCCTTCGGTACTACCGAAACATGCCACTCGGTGCCACCGATTTCGAACAGGAAAAGACAGTTTGCCACACATTCTATATTTCTTCTGATCCAGCTCCACTCAATGAATCTTGTCCTCTACAAGCATCACAGTTTTATTCACTGCTTTGTACTGAATCTCAAGGACCAAACCATTCGACGGATTCCAGGAAAAACCTTCTTGGAAATTGATGTCAAAGGGGGAGAGAGATCACATCAAAGCTTATCATCAGAGAGAGAGAGATCACATCAAAAGCTTATCACCTACAAAGGAGAATACTAAGAGGATCCCATATATTAAGGGGGAGAGAATACTCAAGGGGGAGAGAATCCCAATCCCAAATGCTTGATGTCAAGAGGAGAGATGCCACATGTCTTTTTGGGGGAAAGACATGTTCATATGAACTCATTTGAATTTAGTTCTACTTCATATCCTTCAGCTCTGATTTTCTGTTTCCTATCTTCTCCCAATATCCCATGTAAGATTCAGGGGGAGCAAGACACCTAAGGAAAGAAATCAGTCAAATTCATTGCATATCTTTATTCTTGGGGACATGTTGAATTCAATATGGTATCTTGTACTCACTCTCTACATGACATCCCAATCTTGGTATTCTTGTGGTTTCTTTTGTTTGCTCTGGCTAGTGGACGTACCTGTGTTATCTAACCTTGTTTGTGCAGGTTCATTCCATCCTAAGCCAACTCAAGACCACAAGGTAAGTATATGCATCAAAATCATGAGTATGAGGAGTTCTTGCTTATGTACATACTGTTTGCAAGAAGGACTCATGAGCATGAAGGTATTTTCCTTGATAATCTTTTGCTCTGATGCATATGGCCAAGATACATGTAACACTTTGCCTACTCTGTCATGGTTATGCTCTCACATGCCTCTCTATTTCATATTTACATGAGTGCATACATGTAGGGGGAGCCTATGCTTGTTACATGTTCTTCCAAAGCTTTACTTGCTGTTCTTTATATCTTTATCTAAAGCTTTGATGTATGTTGCCATCAATTACCAAAAGGGGGAGATTGAAAGCACAAGTGCTCCCTAGGTGGTTTTGATAATTGATGACAACATATCTCTTGTTGGACTAACATTTCGATCTAGCATGTTTCAGATAAGTTCAACAATGGAGTGGCATGGACTAAAGGTTGTGGGAACTCCTTCAAGATGCTAAGGACAAAGGATTGGCCAAAGCTTCAAGCTCAAGACTCTTCATCTTATATTTTAGTGATCCAAGATCACATTGAGTCTTTAGGAAAAGCCAATACTATCAAGGAGGGATGAGGTGTTGCTTAATGAGCCTCTTGCTTCATGTGCTTAGTGATATGCTCCAAAACCCTTAACTACTTTCCCACTTTCCACATATGACCTAAACCCTAAGCCAAACTCGGTCCTACCGATTCCTCATATCCGGCGCCACCGAGTTTCACTTTTCATAAGCCACTGCCAAACCCTAATCAGTTCGGTCTCACCGATGGGATCTCGGTCTCACCGAGATGGGCTTGCAAACTCTCTGTTACCCATTGAAATTCTCGGTCCCACCGAGATATGCAATCGGTCCCACCGAGTTTGCTTGACAAATCACAGTTTCACTTATTACCCAAATCGGTCCCACCGAGTTTGAGTAATCGGTCAAACCGAGTTTTGGATTTACCCTAACCCTAGCACATCGGTCTCACCGAGTTGATCCAGTCGGTCCCACTGAAAACTCTAACGGTCACTAGGTTTACATTTTCGGTCCGACCGAGTTTATTAATTCGGTCCCACCGAGATTGGAAAACTGTGTGTAATGGTTGGATTTTGTGTGGAGGCTATATATACCCCTCCACCTCCTTCTCATTCGTTGAGAGAGCCATCAGAACACACACACCATTCCAACTCATATGTTCTGAGAGAGAACCACCTACTCATGTGTTGAGACCAAGACATTCCATTCCTACCATATGAATCTTGATCTCTAGCCTTCCCAAGTTGCTTTCCACTAAAATCTTCTTTCCACAAATCCAAATCCTATGAGAGAGAGTTGAGTGTTGGGGAGACTATCATTTGAAGCACAAGAGCAAGGAGTTCATTACCTACACACCATTTGTTACTTCTTGGAGAGTGGTGTCTCCTAGATTGGCTAGGGTGTCACTTGGGAGCCTCCGACAAGATTGTGGAGTTGAACCAAGGAGTTTGTAAGGGCAAGGAGATCGCCTACTTCGTGAGATCTACCGCTAGTGAGCAAGTCCTGTGTGGGCGATGGCCATGGTGGGATAGACAAGGTTGCTTCTTCGTGGACCCTTTGTGGTGGTTGCTTCTTCGTGGACCCTTCGTGGGTGGAGCCCTGTGTGGACTCGCGCAACCGTTACCCTTGGGTGGAGCCCTGTGTGGAGCTCGCGCAACCGTTACCCTTCGTGGGTTGAAGTCTCCATCAACGTGGATGTGGATAGCACCACCTATCCGAACCACGGGAAAAACATCCGTGTCTCCAATTGCGTTTGAATTCTCCAAACCCTTCTCTTTACATTCTTGCAAGTTGCATGCTTTACATTCCGCTGCTCATATACTCTTGCATGCCTGCTTGATATGTTGTGTGTGTTGAAATTGTGCCTAAACTCCACTTAAACCTAAAAAGCTTAAAAAATTGCAACTTTAGCATGAAGTGTCTAAATCACCCCCCTCTAGACACATCACTTCTTGATCCTACAAGTGGTATCAGAGCTTTGGTCTCCATTGCTTTGGTTTAATCACCATTGGAGGAAGATGGATGTGTCTACTCTAGGGAGTCTTAGACATAGAGTGCCTATTCTTGATGGAAAGTATTTTCATGAGTGGAAAAATGAGATGCTTGTAATCTTCAATCAATATCATTTGAACAAGTATAATTGCTAGCCCTTGTGCACCCCATATTGATCCCTTGCATCCTACCCTAGATGAAGATATTGACATGATTCGCAATCTTAGAACCATTGAGCTCATCATTAGAGGATTGCCCAAAAATTTGATTGCTAGTTTGCCTACTCAAGATTGCGCCTATACTATATGGAAATTTCTTGAGGAACGGTTTCCCAATCATTCCTTGAAAACTTTGGATGAAATTCTCCATAAATCTATTGCCTTGAGTAAGATGAACTCTAGTGATCCTAGTTTTGGTAAATGTCTTCTTGAACTTGCCAATCTTAAGCATGCTAAAGGAGATGTTGGAATCATTAATGATATCATACTCAAAGCTATAAGAATTCATAAAAGTGACCACTTTGATGATCATTTATCTGATGAATTACCCTCTCTAGGAAATGATGGATCACAAGATCATGATGAACATGAATATTACGATGATGATAGTGACTTCGATCTTGATGATGCAATGAGACATTTTGGTCTTATGGCAAATCTTCGGGGATATGAATCAGGAGGAAAGGAATGGGTTCTTGATAGTGGATGCACTGATCATATGACCGGAGATGAAGAGATGTTTCGTGAGCTTGCTGAAAATGACGGTCCTCGAAAATATGTCACCTTTGGTGATAATTCAAAGGGTAAGGTGGTTGGCCTTGGTAAGGTGGCCATCTCACATGATAGTTCCATTCAAAATGTCATGCTCGTTGAATCTCTTGGCTACAACTTACTTTCAGTATATCAAAATTGCGAATGACTTACCATGGTCTCCCTCAATGACTTACCATGGTCTCCCTCAATGGTGTTCTCCGTGGAACGCACTTCGCCAAATCACAATGTTCGAGATATCGTCGAGGTCACCGCAATGGGGTAGGAAGTCAAATATAGTTACTACCTCCATTTTTTGTACACAAGGCCAGTATATCAAAATTACAATTTGCAAAAGGCCACTAACACTAATCGAGGCAAAATTGATGGGGTTTGCCTCATACTATCAACCAAGGACATTAATATCCCCTGCATCCATGCGGAAGTGAGAAGGTTGGTTTGCATGGCGCTGCATTAATCAAGCGATGAGGAGTGAGATGGTTAGCTCTTTGGGATTTGGAGAAAAAAATACACATTAATTGATACGTGAAACGAGGATTTGTATCGATTAATCCCGCGAAGGAAAACCCCGCCTTTCTTTTTTAACACTAGTACTCCGAGTATGTAGTACGACGTACTTATCCTGTTTGGGTCTAGGCCTTGCATTGCCATACTTCGCCACACATTTTTGCCAAGCTTGCCTAAGGTTTTCAAAGTGAAAAGGAGGTACACTTGCGCACGGCCGTCGCGGTCGCACTGCACCCTCACACGGTCGCTCTTGCACGCCGTGGTCGCACCGCACCCTCACATGCACAGTCGCTCTTGCACGCCGCAAACCCAACCAAGGGAACGCACCCTCACTGACACGTGCTGTCGCATGTGAACAAACCAAACTCAGCCATCCTACCGCTGGCACATAATTTTTGTTCATAGAGTATGTTTATCCAACCGCATGTTGGGGAGTATCCGTATGGCCCGTGCGGTGGTCTGTTGGGGAAGAAGAAGAGGTGAGGAAGAAGGGTTAGGAGACATAGGATATTCATCCAACCGCCCGAAATGGTAGACTGACCCAAGTCAGGTGACTTGCATAACAATATATGTTTTTACACAGCAAAAGAGCCATAAAAACAACAACATAAATAAAAACTATCACTACTCGTGGAACGAGACGACCTCGTCGTCTTTGGCTGCCGGCGCGAACCAGCCGTAGCTGCCGATGTGTGTCTCTGCACCGTGGTTGTTCTCGACCTCCAGCTACTCGTTCACGCGGAGCGTGCAGGAGCTCTGCACGGACGAGAGCACCGCCCGGTTCAAGTCGAGGACATCCGGTTCCGCCTGCAGGAGGGCCTCGATGGCAGCGGCATCCGCGCGCTCCGCGTGGAGTCGAGCTTCCGCCACCCGGTTCAAGTCCAGGACGTCTGATTCCGCCTACAGGAGGGCCTCGATGAGAGTGGCATCCGTGCGCTCCGCGTCGAGTTGAGCTTCTGCCGCCCGGTTCAAGTCCAGGATGTTTGGTTCCGCCTGCAGGAGGGCCTCGATGGCAGAGGCATCCGCGCGCTCCGCCTCAAGTTGAGCCTCCGCCGCCCGGTTCACATCCACGACATCCGGTTTCGCCTGCAGGAGAGCCTCGATGGGAGCGGCATGCGCGCGCTCCGTGTCGAGTTGAGCCTATGCCTCCCAGTCCTCCTTTAGTATCGCCAGGTTGAACCGCTGGTCCGCCTGCACCATGAGGGGACTCGGTCGCCAGCACGAAGTCGACGTCCATCGTCTCATACCCATCGGGGGCCTTCTACTCCGCGACCTCCGCCATGAACATTGGATCGGCTTCGTCCTCCTCGTAGCTTGGCTCCAGAGAACTCGGGGATTGGACCGCCGCAAAGCGAGCTTGGGAGGAGGTCTCTGGCACCGACCGCCGCCGCGATTTCTACGCGGCGCTCCGGCGTCAGCATCTTGTAGTACGTGATCTTGCGACGCACCATGGCTTTCCGGTGAACTATGGGACACTTGATGCGGGCTAGGGGATCGAAAGGTGGGGGAAGGGGCTGGAGATTAGGTGTGGTTTTAGGGCAGTGGCTGGCGTAGGCCAAGCAGTGAAGGTTCTGGTGTGAATAGTGGTTCCGGTGAAGATCGGTCAATCGGTTTTGACTGTACATCGCTCTTGTCACGTTTGCATTGCAGCCCGGCACGCTGGACCCTCCACGTCGCTCACCGAATGGAACGCGCTTCGTCTTGCGTTTTCGCTCGCTTGTGGGACCATAGTTGAGAGCAAACCGACGTCCCTCCCCCTCCCCCGTCCTCATCATTTTATGCAGAGTAAATAAAAACAGAGGGAGTATACTATGGATGAGGATCCCCTGACCTGGCCGAACCCATTGAGTAACTGACATGCGGGGCCTAGCAAGCATGGGGTCTGCCAGTAAGTGACCGAAAGGGAGGGTAAGGCAGGGATACGCATGTGAAAGGAGCTTCCAATGATATAATTTTCACATCATACATCTCATGTACTATTAATCTTATCAATAGTCAAATGCGGTTTTGAAAAACGCATTAGAGCATGGTTAATAATATAGCCAGTCGATGGCTATAAGGAACTGCCATGTCATCTATAGCCATCATCTATTATATGCACTCATACAGTAGTGTGGGCTATAAGGTTGGATATTTCTCGCAAAAAAATTATAAGGTTGGCTATTGTATCAGTACTTTTTTCCATCTCTTTCTTCATATTTATTGTACGTATTTAACTAGGAATGCGTATATAGCTAGGCTCTTGCATGAGAGCTCACTCCCTTTACTTTTTCACATCTCTCTTCTCCACACAGGCCCTATATAAATGGAAGGAGGGAGTACAACTATGATCACTGCATACTCTAGTACAGATGTTGTCAGTACTCCACTAGTACTATTGGACAGGGAGCTTAAAAAAAGTTACTATTGGGCTGGCTATACGTGGCGAAATCCTAGTAGGAAGAGCATGCGCGAGAATAAGCACATTCACGTGGTTGAAAACAAATTGGAAACCATCTCGAGTACAAATCTAGGAGTAAGTACGAATCTAACAATATTGATTGGGCATTGTTGAATGTGGATACTTTTTTTATCAAAGTAGAGATACTTTGACTACACATAAACTTATATGTAAACTAGAAAGGATAGGAGGGAGTATATTGTACGTTCAAAAATGAAACGAACATTGAATACCCTTTATATATGATTTGCGGATGTTATGATCACCGGTTCGAAATTTTGAATCCGCCTTAGGTACCACACATGCCCCCACTCGTTCTCTCTCGATTTCGTCTCGGGGTCCGAAGATCGATTGAAAGAGGATTAGGGTGGGTACAATACATTCGTTTCGCTTATGAACGTACAAATATACTCCCTCTGATCCCCACAGACACCCCCGCGGGTCATTTCTATCACAGAAATAGACCAAACCTTTATCTCCTTGCACGACAGGCAATTGATCTCTGAACATCAATCGATCTCGTCAACATGTGTCGGGGCATGAACCGAATGGGATGTAAACTAAGACGCGAAGCGACACGTAGTGGAGGCAAAGTAAAACTTCAAACGAACCGTTTGTTTGTATGCATGTCGGACAAATTACAAATAAACATTGGAAATACAAGCATGTTCTAGGCCCACATGCGAATGATACTCGGTGGAATGTTCAAATGAGGCATGCGGGAGGATGGACTCGACCGGAGGGTGACATGATCAATGGAGAAGAGGGTTGGAGAGGAATGAGAAATAAGCAAACGCCACATGATTATACTTGAATGGCTCAAACAAACAATAAGTTGTCTCGCTTGGCCTACATAGTGAAAGGCCTAATGCGCAACACGGAGCACTGACACTCGAATATGGCTGGGAAAACAGGGAAACTGACATGTGGGGCACACCTGTCGGGACGACGTAGCACAAACTAGTCCAATGGAGGAGCTGGCCCATGACCTCCTCGCCACCGGCAACCATTCATGTGGGTCGTGGGGGCCAACAACGTGGCTCAGCTCCAGCACCGCCTCTGGACACGATGACGCGGTGAGCGACACGCTCATCGTCGCTAGACACGGTCAGTTTCAGTGTGCCGAGGGTGGCGTTAGTGCTGTGGCACGACCAACAGTATGTTTGGTTTGTGCCCAAGGTTGCCCATCAAAGCATTGGATAGCCAAAATTTTGGTTGAGGTTTTGGTTGCCCATGATTTGGCCGACATCAGCAAGAAAAATGAACTAGAGTTGGCTAGAGTTCATTGGCAAGCCAGAAAATGGCAACCATCCAAACAAAGACCAATCTTTGGGTCATGACCAAAATTTTGGTAAGGTGCACTTTGGCCACAATCCAAACACATCCCAACACCCGGCTCGTCGAGGATACATGGGGCGCCGGGACGCGTCCGCGGAGTGGTGTAGCGCGGCCAACTGCATCCTCAGGACCTGAGACCATGTTGGGTCGTCTTTCTTTTTCAATGACATGCATCGATCGCATGTGAGCAAAGGGCATCTCCAACGTTGCCACGACCGCAGCTGACTACCCTGGCACACCAAAAACCCTCGTCCCTCGCGCCGTCGCGCGGTGCGTTCCCAGCCGGTGCCAGCTGCCCGCATTCATGCCGTCCGTCCATATGCCGTCGTTAAGAGGCTCGGTGCCCGAGGAACCAACTCCGGCGACTTAATGACGCACCAGGACGCTTGGCCTCATCGGAATGCGCTACTTAAAGCGGCAACGCCCAGCTAACCTCCACACCATAGCGCATCGTCCTCCTACCTGGCACCACATCCGGCATGACCGCCAGTGCGAACGCTCTGCGGGAGAGCTTGTCTTCGGGGATGGAGCTCGAGGTCGCCACCCTCGCTCAAGTCACCGCACAAGCGGTGTCCATGCTGGCGGCCGACGATGGGAGCACCGTCAGCCACGCGTCCTACTTGCCGCCGTCCAACGTCCGGCACCACCGAGGTCGGGGACTCCTCTGAGGATGAGTAGGGCATGGGAGGCGACAGGACATGGTGTGCCAACTGGCCGGTCTGTCTCCCGTGTTCTACTTTTCCTCGCCGGAGACCGCACCTTCACTTCACAGGTCTTGAACCCCGCCCCCGTACATGGAGATCGCAGATGGAGGACGTCGGTCACCGCCGTAGAATAGGTTTAGGGTCGGGTTTCTTTTATTTTTCTGTCCTATAAAAGTTCGAAATGTAATGAAAATCTGCCGTGTTTGCATTAATCTCGGCCGGTGTATATGAACTTTCACAATAATATAGTATATTGTAGGAGTACTAGAAAGATGCCCGTGCATTGCACGGAAGATCAAGATCTTGTGGGAGAAAAGGATGAACGAGGGAAGGCCTTATTTGGAAATGCACATTCACGCATTTCACATCTTTCTACATCTACGGGAACCTACAAAAGGGTTAACATAAATTGCCTCTCTCTCTCCTCCCCTGATTTTCATGGTGGTGGGCCCCACCCTCCCCCCAATCAACAATCAACAACTCACACATTTCACATTATGTTAATTACGTAACTGGGACTATGTAGGTGTAGCATTACTCGTCCTAAAAAACCCAACTAAGCCAACCTTCGAGCATATCGCGTGGGAAAAGACCCGGCCGCGCCGTTTTAGTCGGGATTACCGGATTACTAGTAGTAGTATTGATGGATCGCGCGAAGCAACACGTTTTTTTAGGGGACAAAGCACCTAGTTTAAAAGGAAAAAAGGCGGTACACTCACATCACCCCTGTCGCGGTCGCATTGCACCCCACACACGTTCGGTCCTGCACACGGCTCATGCAAACGGAACGCGCTTCGGCTTGCCTCTTCACTGACACGTGGGACTGCACTTGGAGAAACCAACCATGCGCCAAACTCCCCCCGCCCACCGTGCGAAAATCCTCCCCCACCCAAAAGTTCCCCCCAAATCCTAGATTCAATCGCCCTTCGGCCAACTAGCCAATAATATTCCCCAAACCCCCTCCCCCCGCCCCCTCCACTCTATTCGCTCTGCCAAAGCCGCCCTCCCCGCCACGCCGATACATCGGTGCCGCGGTTCATCAAGGGGAAGCATGGCGATCCTCTCGCTCCCATAATACGCTCTCGTAGACTGCCGTCCTCTAGCTGCACCGCCACCGCTGGCGACATTCTTGTGGAGGCGCATGGCGGTCAGCGCCGCCACCGCTAGCGACGTTCGTGTGGAGACGCACGGCGGTCAGCTTCTCCCATGGTACACGCATTCTAGACTGAGGCCCCGTGCATGTTAGTGTAGCGCTGAATGTTAGCTGGTAGATGCTGTTAATCTCACTGTTTGCCGAAGTAGTTTACAGTCAATATGCTCTGCTTAAGAAGCTTCCTTGCCCAGTTCTGCACTCAATCTGCTTAGCTGAGATGGCATGCCAAGGCCGATTAGTTGCTAAAATATCCTGCCATATATTTATTCTGACGTAGATTGCCATGGTCTAGTAGCCAATCTGTTAGGTGAAATAGCTCTACACCGTTTTATACTCGATCTTTGTTGCTGCGATGGCCTTCGATAGTTTGATGGCTGTGTGCTCGGTCTCATTGACTGCTGAAACAGCCTGCCATAATTTAGGACTCAAATCTGTTTGCTGAATTAGCTTTACATATATTTCATTACTTAGATCTGCTCATCCAAATATCTTGCCATAGCTTTAGACATCGACCTAGGTATTTTCTTCTGGACTTCATAAAAAAAGCATATATGTTTTTCCTGTAATATCTAGTAGAAGAACTAATTTGTTTGTCTAATAGATGGACATAACTTGGATAACTTCTTCTTGAAGATTCTCCGCTGCATATGTCGAGGGGGTTGAAAACTTCATGAACTTTATCAGAGCTGAGTACGGTGGTCCGAAATCAGATGTGATCTGCCCGTGTAGTAGTTGTATGAATTCAGTTACAAGACCCCAGTCAACTGTGCAAAATCATCTACACTTGTATGGGATGTCGGTCACATATACTAGGTGGGTTCATCATGGTGAAGCTGTGAACGTCAATGTTATTGACTACGTGGAAGCAGCATATCACCATCTTGATCTGCCTGATGCTCAGGTGGAAGAGGAGGAGGAGGAGGTGGTGGCGGAGCCAGTGAGTTTGACCAACATTGAAACAATGCTACGAAATGCTCGTGCATTCCGTGAACTTTCACCCGCAGAAGAAAAACGGTGGGCCTGCATGTTGGAACAATGCAACGTGGCTGTCACCCCAGGAAATAAGCTGTCAGTATTCTCAGCTATGGTCACCTTTCTTCAGGTGAAGACATCTGAGCGGATGACCAACAAATCATTCGATGCGATGTTGGCTGCTTTCCGCAAAGCTTTCCCAGATGCGTCTGAGCTGCCACACACCTATAGTAAAATGAAGAATTTCCTTTGTGCAGTTGGAATTGGATATGATATGATCCATGTTTGTAAGAATAATTGTGTTCTGTTCCAGAAGGATTATGCCAACTTAAGTGAATGCCTGAAATGCAAATCATCAAGATGGAAAGACGGCGATGCTGTGAAGAGGATTTCTCATAATGTTCTAAGACATTTTCCAATTACACCAAGATTGCAGAGGTTGTTTCATGATGCCGAAACAAGAGAGGATGTATTGTGGCATTCTAGGAACCAGGAGTACAGAGATCAGAATGTAATGAGCCATCCATCACATGGTAGTGAGTGCAAAAGCTTCAATCAGAAGCACGAAAAGTTTGCTGCTGACCCGAGAAACATTAGACTTGGCTTAGCTTCAGACGGATTTAACCCATTTGGCCACCAGAGCGCCACATATAGCATGTGGCCAGTGCTTGTTATCCCTTACTACATGCCTCCAAATGTCTGCACCAAAGAATCAAACTACAAGATGGCCTTGCTCATCCCAGGTCCAAAAAGTCCTAGAAAGGATTTTGATTTGTTCATGGAGCCTCTTGTGGAGGAACTTCAACAACTATGGAGGGGTGTTCTCACTCGAGACCTATATAGCAACCCACCAGCTGATTTCTTTCTGCGTGCTGTTATAATTTGGTGCATCCATGATTATCCAGCTTTGGGCACTATGTCAGGGCGAACGGAACATGGTTACAATACATGTGTTCGCTGTGACAGGAATCCACTGTCATACGCAATACTTAGCAAGATCTGTTACATTGGACACCGCCGTTTCCTTGCCAAGGACAAGCCGCATCCTAGAAAATACTGAAGACATGTGTTCAATGCAAAGCATGAAAACCGTGATGCGCCAAAAAGGCTCACCGCCGATGAGTTGCAAGTGGAATTAGAGAAGGTCAGGCATATTACACCAGGAAACCATCCTGATAATGGTAGAGGGAAAAGGAAGCGTGGCAGGGAAGAAGAGAGATTATTGTTTACCCGCAGGTCCACTTTGTGGGACTTGGAGTATTGGGAAGATTTGGATCTGCGACATAATCTTATGTGATGCACATCGAGAAAAATATATGTGACAGCATTATCGGCACACTTCTTAATATTAAAGGCAAGACGAAAGATACCTTAAAATCTAGGATTGATTTTACACACCTGGGTATCAGACAGGATTTGCAGGTGCAAGATGAAGGTAAACCACGGGATATGGCACCAACCATGTACGTCTTGGACAAGGTAAAAAGAAAATAATTCTGCGAGGTCCTGTCACGTGTGAGATTCCCACATGGATTTGCTTCCAACCCTGAAAGGAGAGTCAGTGCAGATGGAAACAGGGTACAAGGGTTGAAAACTCATGACTACCACGTCCTACTTCAAAGGGTTTTACCTGTTATCCTTAGAGGATTGGGCCGCCCTGACTTATACAGAGCAGTTGCAGAGTTGGGACAATTCTTCAGGGAACTCTGCAGTAGAAATATCAGGATAGATGCTTTGGAGCGTCTTATAGACAAGATACCAACTGTCCTATGCGACCTTGAGAAGATATATCCTCCAGCCTTCTTTGATGTGATGGTGCATTTGGCTGTTCATCTACCTGATGAGGCACTACTTAGAGATCCAGTACAGTATGGCTGGATGTACCCTATTGAAAGGCGGCTAGGCACTTTCAAGGGCTATGTTAGGAACAGAGCTAAGACCCGAGGGTTCCATTGCAGAGGCCTACATTGCTACAGAAGCGTTGACATTCTGCTCAAAATACATTGAAACAGCTGATCAGCTTAGCAAAGAGGTGGATGAAGAAAATCCCGGGCTCAATGTTTTTGATTATTCTATTTGAGTTACAGGGAAGAGTCGACAAGAGGACAAACCTAAAGATTTGGACAAAATGGTTTGTTATGTGTTGAATAACTGTCCTGAGATACTACCTTATATCAAGTAAGTGCTAAGTACTGCAACTTATACATTGTAATCTACTAAACTTGCAGCACATTCTTATATATTTAGATGTTTGACGCGATCACTATGTTGTGCAGCATCTACAAAAAGGAGTTACTGCCGCAAAATCCAAGAAACATTGACAAACTGGTTATGGCAGGATTTGCGAAATGGTTCAAGAGCCATGTAAGCTTTTGAATTGCACTATCAGTTTTTTTAATATATTGAGTACATAAGATGATCAGCTTGTCTATTTTCTAACCATAGGTTAAGAAGATGTGGGAGGATGGGCAGGCAGTTGATGATGCCCTTTACTCACTAACAATGGGTCCTGATACTCGGGTAAGACATTATGAATCTTGCGTTGTTGGAGATGTGCGCTACAACACCCTTGCACGAGAAGAAGGCAGGAAGACACAAAACAGTGCCATCATGAGCACGGATACGTATGACAAAGAGACAACTGAAATGTATGCTAACATAACAGACATTGTTCAGTTGCAGTATATCTCCAGTTTCGAGGATCATCGGTGTGTGGTTCTGTTGTGCTGTCGTTGGTATAACCTGTTTTCCAGGATCGCAAAACCCAGAGCTGATGATTATTTCAAATCCATCAATGTCAAGGCGGCGTACCAGACAAACGAGCCTTTTATTTTGGCAAATCAAGCAACACAAATATTTTTCTTGGAAGACACATTTGCACATAGCGATGACTGGAGAGTATTGCAAAGGTTTGAGCAGAGAAATTCGTTTAATGAACTTGAACAACAAGATGATGCTTACACTACTCCTGATGTACAAGATAACACAAATGTTCCTAATATCTTTGAGAACCATCACATCAATGACGCCGGAAAAAAGATTGCCTGTCGTGCTATGGACATACAAGAGTTGATCAAGAAGAAGCCAACGTCCAAGGACGTTGAGGACGAAGAAGAAGATGACACCGTGGGGAATTACGATTCAGACTGATACACATGGCGAAGATGTTGACGCTGCTGCTGCGGATGATGATTACATTGCTTTTGTCATATTTGCCTGTCAGAAGACGTTTTTTAATCTACTATGTGAAATTGTGTTTGCTATGACAACTGAAACCTGGTGAACATGTTGTTTAGTATTTTCCTGTGACAACATCACTTGTTATGTATGCTGATTTGTGTTTGGTGATTGTATGACCACTAAAACATGATGACATTGTTGTTTAGTTGTACTCATATTTGGCTGTGAAACTTGAATTTGATGACATAGTTTGCTGTTGGACAGCAATTTCCTCGACGTCTTCGAATGAGAACAAAGCTGATCCGACAAGGCCTCTGCTAATTTATTTATTTATTACCAAAAGGGCCTCTGTTATTTATTTATTTATGAGAAAAAGGGGATACCCCCTGATTTCCGTTAATAGAAATCATTAGATGTTCACAACACTACGCCCAGCCTTCTACACAGGTTTCATTCATTACTAGTTTCAGCAAACTGCTCATGTCATAGCCACTGAATACATCACGAGTGCTACATACACTGCAAATAAAGAGACAATCATCCTACAGAGCACATCGATTTTGCCCATTATCTTTACAAGCTCTTTCATCTCCTCATTGCTGTCAAGGCCATTCAGCAGTTGTTGCTTGGCCATGATCAGAGGAACTGCATCTTTAACCTTCTGCTCTGCATCTTCCTCTTCTGCCGTTCCTTCAGTGACTTGTCCAACACCCCAACCTGCTGGTATTGGGATTCCTCAGCTAACCAAATAATCAACGTAGTTGCACTCCCCCACATCAGCAACTTCCCAGAAATACAAATCACACGAATCTTCCCTTTTCTGCACGAATCAAATTGGAAGATCATCAACCAAACTATTAAAAAAATCAGCAACTGAAAGCAGCAGAACAACACTTAAACATATTATTACCCCATGATTCGGGCATTTGTAGAAGACTCGGCCAGGGTTGAGGATTGTGGTTGAGACGCGACGGATGACTCTGCGTGATTTGCACCGGTGGCACCACACCAATGACAGCGGGTTGCGATGAGCAACCGGCTGCGGTGCGCGTGCTGGCGGGGGGTGTGATGAGACCCACAGGCGATGGTACGGGTGGCGACTTGGCGCATATTTGGTTGTTGCCTGCTGAAGAGCAGGTGGACGAGCAGCCAGCGGACATGGTTGATGCGGCCAGAGCTTCTGATGCTAGGCAGAGTAAGTAGAGAAGATCAGAAGCGAACGTTGGATATGTCAGTTTCATTACTTGCAGAGTAGCATAGCACCATATATAGTCATAGTCTAGGTTTGGATTCGAACCAGCTAGAGGAGCACGTCTCTCTTTTTTCTAAAACTCAGCAACGTCTCTTTACTAGTACACTAGCTTGTTCTGTACGCCTTCTCAAGCCTTTGATTCCTCCACCTGACATCTGGGACCCACCGTAAGGGCCTCTATATTTCGGTAAAAAAATGTGCCCCCCGCTGACAGGTCGGACCCACTAGCTATCTTCGCATGCAAGGAAGTGCCTCCTTATTACGCACAAAAAAAATGAATACTCCCCCTGCCAGCTGGAACCCAGCATCGTGGGAGGCTGACTTGTGAGCCTACCAAGTTGACGGGGATGGAGGGCTTTGTCAACTTAGTCAATATGAACGATTCTAGCTCCAGTTACCGTATGATGTTCATCCAACGGTAGTAGTGCTTCTTCAACCTCTGGTCTTCTTGCTCCAGCCGCCCAAACCAGCGCTGGTCTTGCCGCGTGCTCCTGCCTCCCGTGGCCGGCTGTGATGCTGCGGAGGCCTCACCGCCCCCTACTACTCCACCGCTGGCCAGGGCATCCCTCTACTCACCCACACCCCTGTTATTCTACGGTGACGACAACCTCACACCGCAGCCGAACCAGTGAACCCTCGTACTCCTCTCCGCGTGGGAATCCACTGCCGCGTCTTCCCCGGCTCCGCGTCGTCCCCTTCCTAGGCCTCGCCGTCGTCCACCGCCTTGGTGCTCTCGGCGTGGCATGGTCAATGTTGTCAATGACCGACTTCCATCGGAAGAGTACTGTACGTGGAGAGGCTGGCAGCTGGGTCCATGGCTGCAGCTGCGTCCACGGCCACAACCCAGTTTTTTTGTGATTTGCCAAGTAAGTCGCTTTATCAGGTCTGTTGGTCTGCAAATCTTTCAAGACGAGGAGAGCTTCATTTGGCTGGCTGAGAAAATGGCCTACCAGTAATGAGAAATGGGATGTACATTTTTAAAACACATCAAACCGCAATTAGTTTCAAATTTCTTTTGTTCATTTCGAGATTTTAAATTGAATTGATTTTTATGCATGGACAATTTGTTGGATTTTGTATTGATATATATTTATTTTTAAAATCAGTTTGAATGTGACTCGAAATTTCGGGATTAAAAACAGTTCAGACCGCACCGATATATTCAAAATTTTGTATAATTTTTTAACCGTGGCCACAATATGGGCTGTAATGCTAAAAAAAAAGAATATGGGCTCCCAAAAACCTTAAGAATTAGCAAATGGGCTGTAAATTATTATAAATAATGGCAGATGGGATGTATGATGTTTTCCACATATTTGAGGCTTTCCTAAAAAAAGGTTGACGCACAAGCAGTGACTGTTGGATGTCCATCCAACGGCCGTCGTGCTTCTTCAATCTCTGTTCTTCCTGCTCCAGCCGCTCAAACAAGCACCGACGGTACTGCCTGCTCTCTCTTCCCCGCGGCCGGCTGTGCTGCTGCGCAGGCCTCACCGCCCCACCGTACTCCCATCGCTGGCCTAGCCATCCCTCTACTCACCCACACCTGCTGTTATTCTCCGGCGATGGTAGATGAACCAGTAAACCCTCGTACAGTCGTACTCCCCTCCGCATGGGAAACAACTGCCGAGTCTTCCCTGCCTCCGTGTCGTTTCCTTCCTAGGCCTCGCCGTCGTCCACCGCCCTGGTGCTCTCAGCGTGGCCTGGTTAACGTGGTCAACGACCGACATGCATCTGAAGTGGACTGTACGTGGAGAGGCTGAAAGCTGGGTCCATGGCCACACGCAAGGAAATGCCTCCTTATTACGCGCACAATAATGATTCCTCCACCTGACATCTGGGACCCACCAAAAGGGCCTCTGTATTTCGCGAAAAAAAACGTTACCGCCGCTGACAGCTTGGACCCACCAACAATATCTTCGCACAAAAGGAAGTGCCTCCTTATTATGCACAAAAAATGAATACTCCACCTGCTAGCTGGGACCCAGTATAGTAGCAGGCTGACTTGTGGGCCTACTAAATTGACGGGGACGGAGGGCTTTGTCAACTTAGTCAATATGCACGATTCTAGCTCCAGTGACCTTACGATGTCCATCCAACGGTCGTAGTGCTTCTTCAACCTCTAGTATTCTTGCTCTAGCCGCCCAAACTAGCGTCAGTCATGCCTCGTGCTCCTGCCTCCCGTGGCCGGCTGCGATGCGGCGGAGGCCTCACCACCCCTACTACTCCCACCGCTGGCCAGGCCATCCCTCTACTCACCCACACCCCCTGTTATTCTGCGGCGACGGCAACCTCACACCACAGTGAACCAGGGAACCCTCATACTCCTCTACGCGTGGGCATCCACTGCCGCGTCTTCCCTGGCTCCGTGTCGTCCCCTTCCTAGGCCTCGCCGTCATCCACCGCCCTAGTGCTCTCGACGCGGTGTGGTCAATGTGGTCAAGGAACGACTTCCATCGGAAGAGTACTGTACGTGGAGAGGCTGACAACTGGGTCCACGGCAGCCGCAAGGAAGTGCCTCCTTATTACGCGGAAAATAATTATTCCTCCATCTGACAACAGGGACCCACCAGACGGGCCACCGTATTTGGTGAGAAAAATGTTTCCCCCTGACTGCTGGGACCCACCGGACGGGCCACTGTATTTCGCAAAAAAAACGTCCCCCCCGCTCAGCTCGGACCCACTGGAAGTGCCTCCTTATTACGGACAAAAAAATGAATACTCCCCTTGCTAGTTGGGACCCACCTTGGTGGGTGGCTGACTTGTGGGCCTACTAAGTTGAGGGGGATGGAGTGCCTTGTCAACTTAGTCAATATGAACGATTCTAGCTCCAGTGACCGTACGATGTCCATTCAATGGTCGTAGTGCTTCTTCAACCTCTGGTCTTCTTGCTCCAGCCGCCCAAAGCAGCACCGGTCGTGCAGCATGCTCCTGCCACCCATGGCCGGCTGTGCTGCCGCGGAGGCCTCACCGCCCCCTACTATTCCCACCGCTAGCAAGCCCTGTGGTGACGACAGCCTCACACCGCAGCCGAACTAGTGAACCCTCATACTCCTCTCCGCGCGGGCTTCCACTGTCGCATCTTCCCCGGCTTCGCGTCATCCCCTTCCTAGGCCTCGCCGTCGTCCACCGCCCTGGTGCTCTCGGCGCGGCGTGGTCAACGTGGTCAAGGAATGGCTTCCATTGGACGTGGACTGTACGTGGAGAGGCTGACAGCTGGGTCCATGGCCGCAGCAAGGAAGTGCCTCCTTATTACGCGCAAAATAATTATTCCTCCACCTGACAGCAGGGACCCACCGGACGGGCAACTGTATTTCCCAAAAAAACATTTCGCCTGACTACTGGGACCTACCAACTACATCTTAGCACGCAAGGAAGTGTGTCCGGGCAAAAAAAAACGATTCGGCCCCTGACTGCTGGGACCCACCAGCTACATCTTCGCACGCAAGGAAGTGCCTGACAGTCGGGACCCACCTGGTCGAAGCGTACATAGCATTGTCATTCTGGTCATGAACGTGTACGCACATACTGGTCGATGTAGAGGCGCGCACGCGTCGTAGTAGAGGCGCGCACGTAGCATGTACACGTACGTACATCGGCCAGTGTGCAAGAAAGAAAATACGGCCACGTACGTACATATGGGCAGGGTCTCGAACGCCTACTCGCGCATATGTACGGCCAGGGCTCATGTACATGGCTGGGTCGGAACGGAGAAACTGCATCGTCGTCGTGTTCATGGGGAGCCAATCGGCTGGGTCGGAACGGAATGCGTCGTCGTGTTCACCGGGAGGGCTTGGATGGAACAACCGATGGAAACGAGGCCTGGCGTACCGCAGAACGGATGAAACGGCCTTGTGTTCGACCGGCCATGGTCGAAACGGGATCCTGTTCATCGGGAGGGGTCTAGCGTACCGCAAAACAGAGGAAACAGACCTCCTATGGTCGAAACGGGGGTCCTGTTGATCGGGAGGGGTGTGGCGTACCGCAAAACGGAGGAAACGGACTTGTGTTGGAGTGCTACGGTCGAAACGGGGGTCCTGTTCATCGGGAGGGGTGTGACGTACCGCAAAATAGGACTCAACAAGATACTGTTCCTCGCCACCGTCGACCCCCTCTAGCCTCCATGGGCTACTGTTCATCCACCGTCGACCTCCTCCAGCCTCCACCTGTGACTGTTCATCCACGGGCTCCTGTTCATCCAGCCTCCACCCCGCGCTACTCCACCGGCTACCGTTCAACCAGCCCTCTCCACGGGCTCCTATTCAACCAGCCCTCCACGGGCTACTGTTCATCCATCCCTCCATCGTCTACTATTCATCCAGCCCTCCACGGGCTACTGTTCAGCCATCCCTCCACCATCTACTATTCATCCAGTCCTCCACGGGGTGGCCCTATTCATCCTGCCCTCCACGGGGTCCTGTTCATCCAGCCCCAACCGGCTCGATCGATCGGGGTCCTGTTCATCCAGAGGCAACACCACGGGGTCATGTTCATCCACCCCCACCGGGAACTGTTCATCCAAACCCCCCAGCAACGCTCACTGTTCATCCAGAGGTAGCATCGATCAGCTTCAGTTAGCAGTAGTAGCGAAAGAATCACTCGATCGAGTTCAGTTAACAGCCATCGATCGATCGCTCGGGTTCAGTAATGCATAGCCTGCAGTGCAATCACTCGGGTTCAGTTAGAGCCCAATGCCTCGCTCGGGTTCAGTTAGAGCCCAATGCCCCGCACCCACGCGCGTGCGTGTACGAGAGAAACACACATCGCTCGGCCCCGACCACCCACCATAACAGGGAACACCCCGATATTTTCCTCGCCCTCGCTTCTACCACGGTTTTTTCCGTCATGGACGGCCCAAAGAATGTAATGCAGCCGTGTCTCCGGCCCGCCCAGGACGAAAAGCCCATTTTCTGTCATGATTTTTTGTCATAGAAGTAGGACCCCACCACATCTATGATGATACCGGGTTTTGTCACAATTATCATCATAGAAGTGCATAAGTATGACAGAAAAAATTTCGTTCGGCCCAAAATGTCACGGATGTGTCTTTTGTTTGTAGTGCAAGTTTAAATGCCTCCACAAGGCATGGTTCATATTGCAGAAGCAAAGCAGGAAAAGGAGCTGCCGGCAAGTCATTCCATCATCCCCGGACGCTGCCATCGCTTGCAAGAGACGCCCCTTCGACGGTGATGCCGCCCTCACCTGAGCCGCCAGCTGGAGTTGCAGGTTCAGCAGCGTCAACAGTTGAGGGCGTAGGGTCGAAGGCGCAGAATCTCCTCAGTAGAGCCTCCACCTAGCCCTTCACGGCTTCGGCAGCGGCTGCGCAGCGCTCGTCGTCCACATGCTCCAGCAGCTCGTCGAGGTTGGCGGCAGGGTCACAAAAATGGAGGTGGCTGAAGACGTGTGTCACCAGGGCCGAGGAAAGTATGCGGGCTTCTTCTTCTACCAAGGGGTCGATTCCGTCCACAACCTCCTCAAGGGCCCCGACCAGATGAGGAAGCAGCTAGGTGGGGCCCTCATTGACGGTGGCTAGCGGCTCCTCCAAGCCCTTCTCGTAGAGTGCCCGTAGCGCCACGCGGGACCTCTCCTCGAGGGACTTGATTGCCGCACGGTCGTCGGCCAGGCCCTTCGCCCTGGCATCAAGCTCGGCTTTCTCCACTTCCATCTTCCACTTCAGCTTCTCCAGCCGGCTGCGCTCCGTGGCCTGCGCCTTCCCTAACTGCTCTAGCTTGGCGTCGCGACCCCTGGCGGCGTCCCCCGAGCCTTCATCTTCTCCTCCTCTGCCTTGCGGCCTCGTGCCTCAGCCGCACGCTTGTTGTGCATTGTCTCCAGCTCGGCCTCCAGCGACTGACAGCGATCCTAGGTGGCCCCGGCATCTTTCAGCGCCACCTCGCGAGCGGCCGCGGCCTGCTTGTCCATCTCGGAGGTTGCTGCCGCCTGGCTCAGCGCCGCCCGAACGAACACGTCTGAGTGAAGCCAACCAGAGACCATCTCCAGACGCCCGGCTACCAGGCGGGGGACGGCGCCTTGAAGAACTTCTCGTAGCAGGGTCATCACAGAAACAGCGCGCTCCAGGACGCCAGGGGAGGCAGAAGGATCTGATGTCAGCAGTGCGGCAGGGAGGAGGAGGAGTCAGCGTCGCCGCCATGGCCTGGGAGGCTGGGGGCTCCTGAGCCTTGGGGACCCCAACAACCGAGTTTGGCGTTAGCACCTCCGAAGCTAGTGGGGCAGTAGGGGCCACCTCCTCTTGAGGACGCTCCCCAAGCCCCGCGAGGACGATCGGCCCGGAGAAACACGAGCGCTGTCACTACCCTTCTCCATGGAGAGGGGCGCAGCCGCCGCAGGCGATGGGGTCCCGAGCAGTATCACCACTTCCTCCTTCCTCCTCTTTGCCACGGGTGTAGGCCTGCTGGTGCAGCAGAGAAGCATTAAGAGTCAAAAGCAGAAGCAGAAACAAGACAGGACAAGAGTACTTACTGGTCCACCGCAGTGTAATCTCTCTGCTTCCTGAGCTCGAAGCCTGAAAGCTTCGCGGCCTGAGGCGCGGGCGCGCGAGCACCAGGAGCAGAAGAAGAAGCAGCAGGTGGGTCGAAGGCAGCTTCGGGCAGTGATACATCCATTTTGCATCATGCTTTTATATTGATATTTATTGCATTATGGGCTGTTAGTACACCTTATATCACAATACTTAAGTCGATTCTCTCTTATTTTACAAGGTTTACATGAAGAGGGAGAATGCCGACAACTGGAATTCTGGGCTAGAAGAGGAGCAAATATTAGAGACCTATTCTGCACATCTCCAAAAGTCCTGAAATTTCATGGGAGCAGAATAAAAAATATATTGGGAGAAATAAGTACCAAAGGGGGGCCACCCACCATCCACGAGGGTGAGGGGCGCGCCCTACCCCCTGGGCGCGCCCCCTGCCTCATGGGCCCCCTGGCAGCCCTCTCATGCCCATCTTTTGTTATATGGAGTCTTTCATCCTAGAAAAAATCAGAGGCAAGCTTACAAGACGAAACTCCGCCTCCACGAGGCGGAACCTTGGCGGAACCAATCTAGGGCTCTGGCGGAGCTGTTCTACCGGGGAAAATTCTCTCCGGGAGGGGGAAATCATCACCATCGTCATCACCATCGGTCCTCTCATCGGGAGGGGGTCAATCTCCATCAACACCTTCACCATCACCATCTCATCTCAAACCCTAGTTCATCTCTTGTATCCAATCTTTGTGTCAAAACCTCAGATTGGTACCTGCGGGTTGCTAGTAGTGTTGATTACTCTTTGTAGTTGATGCTAGTTGGTTTATTCGGTGCAAGATCATATGTTCAGACCCTTTATGCATATTAATACCCATCTGATTATGAACATGAATATGATTTGTGAGTAGTTCCGTTTGTTCCCGAGGACATGGGAGAAGTCTTGCTATAAGGAGTCATGTGAATTTGGTATTCGTTCGATATTTTGATGAGATGTATGTCACCTTTCCTCTAGTGGTGTCATGTGAACGTCGACTACATGACACTTCACCATTGTTTGGGCCTAGAGGAAGGCATTGGGGAGTAATAAGTATATGATGGGTTGCTAGAGTGACAAAATCTTAAACCCTAGTTTATGAGTTGCTTCGTAAGGGGCTGATTTGGATCCATATGTTTCATGCTATGGTTAGGTTTGCCCTAATACTTCTTTTGTAGTTGCGGATGCTTGTAAGAGGGGTTAATAATAAGTGGGATGCTTGTCCAAGGAAGGATAGTACCCAAGCACTGGTCCACCCACATATCAAATTATAAAAGTACCGAACGCGAATCATATGAACATGATAAAAACTAGCTTGACGATAATTCCCATGTGTCCTCGGGAGCGTTTTCCTTTATGTAAGAGTTTGTCCAGGCTTATCCTTTGCTACAAAAGGGATTGGGCCATCTTGCTGCACCTTATTTACTTTTATTACTTGTTACCCGCTACAAATTACCTTATCACAAAACTATCTGTTACCGATAATTTCAGTGCTTGTAGAGAATACCTTACTGAAAACTACTTATCATTTCCTTCTGATCCTCGTTGGGTTCGACACTCTTACTTATCAAAAGGACTATGATAGATCCCCTATACTTGTGGGTCATCAAGACTCTTTTCTGGCGCCGTTGCCGGGGAGTGAAGAGCCTTTGGTGAGTGGAATTTGGTAAGGAAAAATTTATATAGTGTGCTGAAATTTACTGTCACTTGTTACAATGGAACATAATCCTTTGAGGGGCTTGTTCGGGGTATCTTCACCCCGACCAGTAGAGCAAAGATTTTCTCCTCAACCTACTGAACCTACTGAAAATGTTTACTTTGAAATCCCTTCGGGTATGATAGAGAAACTGCTAGCTAATCCTTTCACAGGTGATGGAACATTATATCCCGATTTGCACCTATTCTATGTGGATGAAGTTTGTGGATTATTTAAGCTTGCAGGTATGCCTGAGGATGTTATCAAGAAGAAGGTATTCCCTTTATCTTCTAAAGGAAAGGCATTGACATGGTTTAGGCTATGTGATAATACGGGATCATGGAACTACAACCGATTGAAATTGGAATTTCATCAGAAGTTTTATCCTATGCCTCTTGTTCATCGTGATCGTAATTATATATATAATTTTTGGCCTCACGAAGGAGAAAGCATCGCTCAAGCTTGAGGGAGGCTTAAGTCAATGTTATATTCATGCCCCAATCATGAGCTCTCAAGAGAAATTATTATTCAAAATTTTTATGCTCGGCTTTCTCTCGATAATCGCTCCATGCTCGATACTTCTTGTACTGGCTCTTTTATGATGAAGACTATTTAATTCAAATGGGATTTATTGGAAAGAATTAAACGCAACTCTGAAGATTGGGATCTCGACGAAGGTAAGGAGTCAGGTATAATACCTAAATTTGATTGTGTTAAATCTTTTATGGATAACGATGCTTTCTATGAATTTAGCAGTAAATAGGGACTTGACTCTAAGATAGTAGCTTCTTTCGGTGATTCCTTTGCTACTCATGTTGATCTCCCTAAGGAGAAGTGGTTTAAATATAATCCTCCCATTGAAGTAAAAGTAGTTGCACCTATTAAAGTTGAAGAAAAGACTATCACTTATATTGATTCTGTTGTTCCTACTGCCTATATTGAGAAACCACCTTTCCCTGTTAGAATAAAGGATCATGCTAAAGCTTCAAATGTGGTTCGTAAGAGTAATACTATAACACCTACACCCTCTGAGAAAATTAAAGTTGAATCTAGTGTTGCTATGGTTAAAGAT
Organism: Triticum urartu; assembly: GCF_003073215.2. Classification (NCBI taxonomy): domain Eukaryota; kingdom Viridiplantae; phylum Streptophyta; class Magnoliopsida; order Poales; family Poaceae; genus Triticum; species Triticum urartu. Next base: position 408,611,058 of record NC_053028.1, read on the forward strand.
CTCTTGGCTGATAATATTGATGGGCATGTTATTTACTTCTATGATGAAGATGCTAGAATTGCTAGACCTGATACTAAAAATAAGCATAGACCTATTGTAGGCATGCCTGTTATTTCTGTTAAAATAGGAGATCATTGCTATCATGGTTTATGTGAAATGGGTGCTAGTGCAAGTGCAATACCTCATTCCTTATACAAAGAAATTATGCATGATATTGCACCTGCTGAGATAGAAGGGATTGATGTTACAATTAAACTTGCCAATAGAGACAATATTTCACCAGTTGGGATTATTAGAGATGTGGAAGTCTTGTGTGGGAAAGTTAAATACCCTGCTGATTTTCTTGTTCTTGGTTGCCCACAAGATGACTTTTGTCCCATTATATTTGGCAGACCCTTCTTGAATACTATTAATGCTAAGGTAGACTGCAAAAAGGATGTTGTTACTATTGGTTTGGGGGATATGTCTCATGAGTTTAATTTTGCTAAATTTCGTAGACTACCCCATGATAAAGAATTGCCTAGTAAAGATGAAATTACTGGTCTTGCTTCTATTGCTGTGGCTCCTAATGATCCTTTAGAACAATATTTGCTCGACCATGAAAATGATATGTTTATGAATGAAAGAAGGGAAATAGATGAAGTATTCTTTAAATAGGGGCCTATTTTGAAACACAACTGGCCTATTGAGATTTTAGGTGATCCCCCTCCACCCAAGGGTGACCTCGTGTTTGAGCTTAAACCTTTACATGATACTCTTAAATATGTTTATCTTCATGAGAAAAACATATATCCTATTATTATTAGTGCTAACCTTTTAGAGCATGAAGAAAAGAAATTATTGAAAACTCTGAAGAAGTACCGTGCTGCTATTGGATATACTCTTGATGATCTTAAGGGCATTAGTCCCACTCTATGCCAGCACAAAATAAAATTGGAGAAAGACGCGAAATCGGTTGTTGATCACCAACGACGGTTAAATCCTAAGATGAAAGAAGTGGTAAGAAAAGAAATACTAAAGCTTCTGGAGGTAGGTATAATTTATCCCGTTGCTGATAGTCAGTGGGTAAGTCCTGTCCATTGTGTCCCTAAGAAGGGAGGTATTACTGTTGTTCCTAATGACAAAGATGAATTGATCCCACAAAGAATTGTTATAGGTTATAGAATGGTAATTGATTTCCGCAAATTAAATAAAGCTACTAAAACGGATCATTACCCTTTACCTTTTATTGATCAAATGCTAGAAAGATTATCCAAACATACACATTTTTGCTTTCTAGATGGTTATTCTGGTTTCTCTCAAATACGTGTGTCAAAGGAGGATCAAGAAAAGACAACTTTTACTTGCCCTTTTAGTACCATTGCTTATAGACGTATGCCTTTTGGTTTATGCAATGCACCTGCTACCTTTCAAAGATGTATGACTGCTATATTCTCTGACTTTTGTGAAAAGATTGTTGAGGTTTTCATGGATGATTTCTTTGTATATGGAACTTATTTTGATGATTGCTTAAGCAACCTTGATCGAGTTTTCCAGAGATGTGAAGAAACTAATCTTGTCTTGAATTGGGAGAAGTGCCACTTTATGGTTAATGAAGGTATTGTCTTGGGGCATAAAATTTCTGAAAGAGGTATTGAAGTTGATAAAGTTAAGGTTTATGCTATTGAAAAGATGTCGTGTCCTAAGGACATTAAAGGTATAAGAAATTTCCTTGGTCATGCCAGCTTTTATAGGAGGTTAATTAAGGATTTCTCAAAAATTTCTAGGCCTCTGACTAATCTCTTACAAAAAGATGTTCCTTTTGTCTTTGATGATGATTGTGTAGAAGTATTTGAAGTACTTAAGAAATCTTTGATTTCGGCACCTATTGTTCAGCCACTTGATTGGAATTTAACATTTGAAATTATGTGTGATGCTAGTGTGTAGCGACCCGACCTCAGTCGGTCTAGTCTCTGTGCTGAAGTGTCATCCCTGGATTAGTATGCTGACACACACAGTACTCGAGGATTTATAACAGAGGTAAATCACATGTATAAAGTAACGTAAATACTATTACCTCAATCCAAAATAGTGGAAGTAACAAAAAGGTTGTGGATTCCCATCAACACCAACGGCAAAGTTGAGTGTAGAAATCGTAACCCTAACGTATCACTTACTCGTCGTAAGATTTCCTGCAACATGAGACATTGCAGCCACAAAGGGCAGTACATTGAATGTACTGGCAAATTCACACCAAAGAGCAATGATGAACAATGGCTATCACTACATGCATATTTGGCTGGTGGAGGCTCTATGGCTATAATGTTTTTGCGTAAAGCCAATTTTCCCTACCACGAAGGAATATGTTTTATTTAACTACATAGTTGGTTGAAAACATTGAGAATGGTAAATCCCCATCTCAATCCCAATTAAAAGTGAACAACCCAACAAATTAATTAAGTACCATGACGAGATCAACATGATAATTCAAGAACCAGATACTCAAGATGTCCATAACTGGGGACACGGCTAATCATGATTAGTTTGTAAACTCTGTAGAGGTTTGCACACTTTTCCCCATAAGACTCGATCTCCTCCGTTAGATTTCTCGCACTTCATGATGTTTGAGAAACGGATGACCGAGACATAGTCTTTCAGAAGCATTAACTCTAACCCCGGGTAGACCGTACCAACCTACATCCCCTACATCTGCTAGCCTACCACTGGAAGAGGTCATGCAAATTACCCAACTATGCTAGAGCCCATAATAGCTTGTGGCTGCACACGGAAGTTTCCAGCATGAATAATCTTATGATCCCTTTGAGCCTGGGTGGCAAACCATAGGATGATCACACGGTAACCCCAGGATCTCCTAGGACAACACTGGTAAATCCCCAGGTGTCGGGGCAAGTCCACTGGTATATCCCCAGGGTGCCCCAACCAATCCACCCAGATGTGTATTAAAGTAGCCACCTTAAGTTAAACCTTAGTTACCGATAATCTCTCACGTCTTTCATGAATTCGCTCAAACCAATCCACGTCTACGAGCATAGCATAGCAGTATAAGCATAACGTAGAAGTAACTCCCAAGGTTTGATATAAAAGACAATAGGTTCTACCTCATCATCTACTTCCCAATACCCACATGTTATCAAATCCTAACCATGCAATGTTTGAGGGGTGAATCTAATGCATAAAAACTGGGTAGTGAAAAGTATGACCAGAGTGTGAACTTGCCTCGTACTGTTGATGAAGATGATTCACACTCATAACTCCTGATAGTTCTACTTTTCACACTCCGGTCAACCTATCGTAAGCAAGCAATAGTAACCACACATAAGCAATCACTCAAAAGATTGGGAAGAACGAAGAAGACAATTCGGAAAACATCAAAAACCAAGCAAATAACTCTTGCAACATAAAACAATTTCTAACAGTACCAAAATTAGGTGGATTTGTCCTTATCAGAAAGTTTAGGTCAAGAGCTTCGGTTTGCAAAAAAGAATCAACTAAATCAGAGTTATAAAACTCAAGTTATGATCAAACGAAGTTCAAATACAAATCTGTTTGAATTCAAAATTTATACTTTCAAAAACATGTTTAAGTTGTTTATATGGATAGAGGGGATCGTAATGAAGAAGTGGGCATTGGTTTCGTTGGATTTGGATAAACGAGTAAAAAGTAGTGATCATTTTAAGATTAGGGACTAATCTATAAAAACTACAATCGTAGATAGGTCCCTGACGAGAAATAACAGAAAAAGAAAAGACTAAAACACGAACATTCGCTAAACAGATCTATAGGACGAAAACATTCACTAAAACTTCCTAAACAGAAAGCGTTCATTAAATAACTAATCTAATAAAAAACGGGTTTCTAAACAAAACTGAACCTTAAAAAAACCGTTCGGACCGTGTTTGGTTTATCTACGGTTCAAGAGGGTTCGACGCCGGCGGCGGTTTACCACGGCGGTTGGAGTCTGGCGACATGCAGCGGTGGAGCGGCAGTGGTGCGGACGAGGCGACGGCAACGCGGCAGCGGCGTAGCAGCGGCGTGGCGCGGTAGAGTGTGGCGGTGGCATGCAGCGCGACGGCGGATGCAGCAGCGGCGGCAGCGACGATCTGTGGCGGCGATCTATGGCAGGGCGAGGAGAGGCGAGGCGAGGAAAGAGAGGGGTCGGGGATGCTGGATTTGTAGGAGGAGGGGGCGACAGTGGCGTGGAGGAGGGGCCAAGGCGGCGGGGTGGCCGGGTCGGTCACGGCGGCGTGCACGCGGCGGACTCCCGCTGGAGCTCGGGGGCGGGCGCATGCGGCTGGGCTGGCTGGGCCTGGCCTGGCTCGGCTGGGCCGACCTAGTCGGAGGAATGTTTTTTTTATAAAACATTTTTTTATAGACAACTAAAAATAGAATAAATCATACAAAATAAAATAATAATATAGGCATATTATATATCAAAATTTTTAGAAAAAGATTTTCTACAACATGAACATTTTACTAACGTCAAATAAAATACACAAGATTTTAAATAAATCAAAGAGTGCTGCAACTCTAATAAAATCCAATAAAAATCATTTTAAAAATGCGAAAATGATTTCAATTGTATTTCTCTCCAATTTTCTGATGTAGGGAATCATTTTACCCTATTTTCCATATATTTTATTTTTGGAGAACAATAATTTGAATAAAACCCAAATAACTGCAAATGGGAAATAATTTTCAAAGGGACTTCAAATTTGATTCTTCGAAATTCCCAACTCATATTTCATATGTTTTGAAGAAGTCATTTTATCTTCTCTCGTGAAAATCATTGAGTTGCATAAAGTTTCTGAATTGGAAATATTTCCAAATGGAAATTCAAATATTTTCAAAAACCCTTTTCATTTATTTAAATGGAAGAAGTCATGTCATCTTCTCTCTAGGGTTTTGTATTTGAAAAGAATTTGAATTCACGGAGATCATAAATGCAAAATGAAAGTTTGGGTAAGTCCTTTTATTCCCTCTCATTTAACTTTCAAAAAGTTCCGAATTTCACTCAATTTCACACAATCAATCAAACAATCAATCATAACTATCTTTTTATTATAACATTCCAAAATTTAGAATTTTGGGATGTTACAATTGTACCACCCTTAAAATGAATCTCGTCCTCGAGATTAGAAGAGGCTAGAAAGAAATAGGTTAGGTTCGGGGGTCTTCTCAAAATCCATCGATCGTCTCCGGGGTCTCGGGTGCTACCACCCTTAGAAGCATTATTACGGTTCCATCAAAACTCATATACTCCATCCTTATTCTTGATAGTGTCGGTCTTCTCAGATTCTCGGGAAACCCCTTCTCTGGGCTGGTAAGGGGCATAGCTTTCCTTGATCCTTGTGTCCTTTTCGTCTTGGTAGGGTTCTTCCGAGACTGGGTCTTCTTAGCTGACAGGTCTGGCGCCAATGCTAAAAAACTATCGATATCTCATGGTGGTCAATCATTTATGGTTTCTCCTGCGGAAAATGGGTTTGGGTTGAACCTCACCGTATGACCTACGGTTGGCAAAAGCTGCCTTGTACAAGGCAAAATTGTCATACCATTCTAAGGTTTAAACAAGGTTTTGATCGTCGTCTCTCTACTATAGGTAATTCAGTCAGATTTACCATCCCATATAGCAAAGGCGAATAATAAGAGTAAGTCGGTATGGTGATCAATCCATCCCGCACCCAAATCATTACCTTGTATATGGTTTAGCGAATCTCGCATTCTAACACTCGGTCATCCTCACAAGCATTGTAGAATTTCTCTTGTCAATGAACCAAGTTCGGATAAATCCATTGATTCTGCAAGCCAACAAACATCTATCGTTCCTTCACAACTCTCAGGTTTTGCGTTACTCCTATAAAATCATCGGTGGGTAAGGTCGTAATCTCCTCCAAGGTTTTTCCTTCAGCAAGAGTGTGCTTGCTTCTTGGCAGGTTCTGGGGCCTGTGGGTTATGGCCCATCTCATCACTTATAAACCTTGAACTCATCATCGGGTAACTGTTCATTATTCCAACATCCAGCTTCCTAGAATTCTTAATTCCATCCAATTTTACTGTCTCCCTTCCGTCTATTGGTACCAAACTAAGACGTGATTACTTAGACTCATCATGGAGTGACAATTGCTCCATTTTACCAACATTATACCTCCTTTATATTCCAATAGTACTTCATCCCTTCATACTCTTGGGATATCCAACATAGCGAGATAAAACTCGTACTTATTTTGTCCAAAGTCCACTCCGTGGAATATCATAATCCTTTCCAGAGGTCAAGTGTCCTCACAGGGTACTACCACCCTTAAAATGCACAAATCTTCCATAGACCATATTTCTCATATCCTCGAAAATGGTCAAAATCTTTCTTCATAGAGTAACTACTCATAAAATCCAAATCAGTACCAACGATGCTAACTTTATTGATTCTCAAATTCTTACAATCTCCTGCATTACCATTACATGCCTCTACTCAATACCTCAATATAAAAGAAATGTTCCCACTGCTACTACTATATTTATCACAGACCCAACTAATTATCACAAGTCTCCTTCTCATTGGGACAATCTCTGGCAAAGTGCCCTGCTTCATTACAACGAAAACATATTACTTCTGACAAGTTTTGAGGTTTCCTTTTGGGCAACTGCTGAAGTAGTGCCCTGACTCCTTGCACCTGAAATAGGTGATATGACTCAGGTCCTTCCTGGAATCCAATCTACTTCTCTTCCTGGACTTTTCCGTTCCAATCAGGGCTTCTATTTCTTGTGGGTCATACTCTACTCCCTCTGTCGGGAATTCTACTAGGTCTCCATTCAGACAATTCTGGGAGATGTGTCCTTCTTCTCCACATGAATAGCACGACTTGGTGCATGGTTTAATTGGGTCTCCTTTGGGTGTGTCCTCCACCTCTTCCTTCATCATAGGTTCTTCTAAAATTTCCATGAGGGCTCCTTTCATTACTTCTTTCTTCTGCTAGATGGTTCTTTGAACCATGGGGTAAATGTGACACTGAGCAGGGTAGTGGGTAGTCCCTTCACACAAGAAACAAGTAATCTGCCTAGTAGGGCATTCTTCAGCTGGGTGACTTTCTTCACAATGAGGGCATTCACCCTTGTGTTCTTTATGGGTGTGTCCTATTTCTCCACAGAGCTTGCATGCACAAGGTTTCTTCATATCCTTTCCATAAGGCGTCAACTTCTGGGACAAGACGAGACTTTAGCATAGTCAACTTAAATTCTTTCCCAGTGGTTACTCCTTGCCATCCATTGATGGTTTGGTACATCCTCCACCAACTGGCATCACCTCTTTCAAAGCACTGAAGAGCGTGCTGGGCCATATCCTTTCCGACTATAGGGTTATTCTCCATATGATCCTCCATGTTCTGAATCCATCAGTCTGTCTCCAATTGACTTACCGGTCCAAAAAATATGAGTTCATCTCTATTAATCCTCTATTGGGTCCATGGGTTTTGGGGTGATATAAGAGAGATAGAGAGGGATACACACAATACACACAAAAGTTTTGAAAAGACATATTTCATTTGTGGCTATCGGGAAAACATCAAACAAATGACAGCTCACAAGTGATGCATCTAACGTAGGTGTATAACAGGGGTTTGGTCTTCTAAAGGTCAAAAATCTTCAAAGTCACCAAACTCTTCAAGTCTTGTTCATGTCTCCGATGGCTACTTCCGATCGTGCTTGTCCTCTTCAAGTTCTTTTGCCAGATCATCTCTGTTGATGCGAAGTCTCTCGTGGCGTCCTTTAATATTTCTGGAGTTGCGTTCAAAACTTCTGGGTTTCAACATCCTTGGTATGAACCACAGACCTACTGTTCTTTAGTTCCTGACGAATCTCCTGTATCTCGAGGTTTTACTCCTCCAGCTTGGCTACTTTCTGCTTCTGGGTCCTGAGTTCTCCACGGAATGCTTCCTTGTCAAATACAGCTTCCTGAAGGCCCATCTTAAAATTCTTGATGTAATACTCCAGATCCTGGTGATACACCAGCTAAGGTTAAAACTTCATCTTTTGCTGATAGATGCTCCATTAGACCTTTTGTCATCCAATCCTTCCGACGAAATGCATGCTTAACTCAGCATGGTGACAATAGCATAAGTGGGCGATAACATCATGGATAGCTGTGTTTCTTCCCTTGTCATTGCCATGAGCTATCATTCCATAGTTGGTATCCCCTGCCTTAGGGTTTTCTTGACAAAACTTTGAGTTCTAATGCTCCATGTTCCGGTCTTTCTCTGACACACCTTGATCTCGGGTATTGACAACTTCAATAGTCTGACAAGTTCCATAAGGGTAGCTTTCCTAGGTCATACCAATCTGGGAATTCTTCAGAGCCTTCAAGTTCTCCTAGTCTTCGGAGTCTTCAACCGTCGTAGTTTCCATTGCGCAGTAAAAATCCTCTTTATTCCGAAGTGATCTTCGTTGTCCGATATCTTGTACTTCTTGGAGTGGTCTCATCAGTCATATCTTCGTGTGGTCAAAAGGGGTATGGTCTCACTAAAAGGGAATATTTGAATAAGCTCAGAAGAGAAGAGAGGTAAAATATCTTTTTGAAAATGAAGTTTTAAAAAAATCTTTCCCATGGGCTTGCCAGTTTCTAGGGGTCATGTCCTACAGTCAACATGTGCTCTGATACCATCTTGTAGCGACCCGACCTCAGACGGTAAAGTCTCTATGCTTACGTGTCATCCCTGGATCGGTATCCTGACACACACAGTACTCAAGGATTTATAACAGAGGTAAATCACATGTATAAAGTAACATAAATACTATTACCTCAACTCAAAATAGTGAAGTAACAACAAGGTTGTGGATTCCCATCAACACCAACGGCAAAGTTGAGTGTAGAAATCGTAACCCTAACGTATCACTTACTCATTGTAAGATTTCCTGCAACATGAGACGTTGCAGCCACAAAGGGCCAATACATTGAATGTACTGGAAAATTCACACCAAAGAGCAATGATGAACAATGGCTATCACTACATGCATATTTGGCTGGTGGAGGCTCTATGGCTATAATGTTTTTGCGTAAAGCCAATTTTTCCCTACCACAAAGGAATATGTTTTATTTAACTACATAGTTGGTTGAAAAACATTGAGAATGGTAAATCCCCATCTCAATCCCAATTAAAAGTTGACAACCCAACAAATTAATTAAGTACTGTGATGAGATCAAGATGATAATTCAAGAACCAGATACTCAAGATGTCCATAATCGGGGACACGGCTAGTCATGATTAGTTTGTACACTCTGCAGAGGTTTGCGCACTTTTCCCCACAAGACTCGATCTCCTCTGTTAGATTTCTCGCACTTCATGATGTTTGAGAAACGGATGACCGTGACACAGTCTTTCAGAAGCATTAACTCTAACCCCGGGTAGACCGTACCAACCTACATCACTTACATCTGCTAGCCTACCACTGGAACAGGTCATGCAACTTACTCAACTATGCTAGAGCCCATAATAGCTTATGGCCGCACATGGAAGTTTCCAGCATGAATAATCTTATGATCCCTTTGAGCCTGGGTGGCAAACCATAGGATGATCACACGGTAACCCCGGGATCTCCTAGGACAACACTTGTAAATCCCAAGGTGTCGGGGCAAGTCCACTGGTATATCCCCAGGGTGCCCCAACCAATCCACCCAGATGTGTGTTAAAGTATCCACCTTAAGTTAAACCTTAGTTACCAATAATCTCTCACATCTTTCATGAATTCTCTCAAACCAATCCACGTCTACGAGCATAGCATAACAATATAAGCATAACGTAGAAGTAACTCCCAAGGTTTGATATAAAAGACAATAAGTTCTACCTCATCATCTATTTCCCAATACCCACATGTTATCAAATCCTAACCATGCAATGTTTGAGGGGTGAATCTAATGCATAAAAACTGGGTAATGAAAAGTATGATCAAAGTGTGAACTTGTCTTGTACTATTGATGAAGATGATTCACACTCATAACTCCTGATAGTTCTACTCGTCACACTCAGGTCAATCTATCGTAAGCAAGCAATATTAACCACACAGAAGCAATCACTCAAAAGATTGGGAAGAACGAAGAAGACAATTCGGAAAACATCAAAAACCAAGTAAATAACTCTTCCAACATAAAACAATTTCTAATAGTACCAAAATTAGGTGGATTTGTCCTTATCAAAAAGTTTAGTTCAAGAGCTTCATTTTGCAAAAAGAATCAACTAAATCGGAGTTATAAAACTCAAGTTATGATCAAACGAAGTTCAAATACAAATCTGTTTGAATTCAAATTTTAAACTTTCAAAAACATGTTTAAGTTGTTTATATGGATAGAGGGGATCGTAACGAAGAAGTGGGCATTGGTTTCGTTGGATTTGGATAAACGAGTAAAAGGTAGTGATCGTTTTAAGATTAGGGACTAATGTGTAAAAACTATAGTCACAGATATGTCCTTGACGAGAAATAACAGAAAAAGAAAAGACTAAAATGTGAATGTTCGCTAAACAGATTTATAGGACGAAAACATTCACTAGAACTTCCTAAACAGAAATCGTTCATGAAATAACTAATCTAATAAAAAACGGTTTTCTAAACAAAACCGAACCTGAAAAAACCGTCCGGACTGGGTTTGGTTTATCTCCGGTTCAAGAGGGTTCAACGCCAGCGGTAGTTTACCGCGGCGGTTGGAGTCCGGCGACGGGCGGCGGTGGAGCGGCAGTGGCGCGGACGAGGCGACGACGGCGGCGACGCGGTAGCGGCGCGGTGCAGGTGGCGAAGTGCGGCGGCGGCGCAGCAGTGGCGCGACGCGATGGAGTGCGGTAGTGGCGTGCAGCGCAGCTGCGGCGATCTACGGCAGCGGCGAGGAGAGGCGAGGCGAGGAAAGATAGGGGTCGGGGATGCGGGATTTATAGGAGGAGGGGGAGACGGTGGTGTGGAGGAGGGGCCAAGGCGGCGGGGTGGCCGGGTCGGTCACGGCGGCGTGGAGGCGTGCGGGCGGCGGACTCCCGCTGGAGCTCGGGGGCGGCGCGCGCGCGGCTGGGCTGGCTAGCCCTGGCCTGGCTCGGCTGGGCCGGCCCAGTCGGAGGAAGGTTTTTTTATAAAACATTTTTTTACAAACAACCAAAAATAGAATAAACCATACAAAATAAAAAATAATAATATAGGCATATTATATATCAAAATTTTCAGAAAAAGATTTTCTACAACATGAACATTTAGTAACATCAAATAAAATATAGAAGATTTTAAATAAATCAAAGAGTGCTGCAGCTCTAATAAAATCCAATAAAAATCATTTTAAAAATGCCAAAATGATTTCAATTTTGTTTCTCTCCAATTTTATGATGTAGGGAATCGTTTTACCCTATTTTCCATATATTTTATTTTTGAGAAAAATAATTTGAATAAAATCCAAATATCTGCAAATTCAAAATAATTTTCAAAGGGACTTCAAATTTGATTCTTCGAAACTCCCAACTCATATTTCATATGTTTTGAAGAAGTCATTTTATCTTCTCTCGTGAAAATCATTGAGTTGCATAAATTTTTTGAATTGGAAATATTTCCAAATGGAAATTCAAATATTTTCAAAAACCCTTTTCATTTATTTAAATGGAAGAAGTCATGCCATCTTCTCTCTAGGGTTTTGTATTTGAAAAGAATTTGAATTCACGGAGATCATAAATGGAAAATGGAAGCTTGGGAAAGTCCTTTTATTGCCTCTCATTTATCTTTCAAAAAGTTCCGAATTTCACTCAATCTCACACAATCAATCAAATAGTCAATCATAACTATCTATTTACTATAACATTCCAAAATTTAGAATTTTGGGATGTTACATAGTGATTATGCTGTAGGGGCTGTTTTAGGACAAAGGGTTGATAAGAAATTAAATGTTATCCAATATACTAGTAAGACTCTGGACAGTGCCCAGAGAAACTATGCTACTACCGAACAGGAATTTTTAGCAGTTGTATTTGCTTGTGATAAGTTCAGACCCTATATTGTTGATTCTAAAGTAACTGGTCACACTGATCATGCTGCTATTAAATATCTTATGGAAAAGAAAGATGCTAAACCTAGACTTATTAGATGGGTTCTCTTGCTTCAAGAATTTGATTTGCATATTATTGATAGAAAGGGAGCCGCGAACCCCGTTGCATACAACTTGTCTAGGTTAGAGAATGTTCTTGATGACCCACTACCTATTGATGATAGCTTTCCTGATGAACAATTGGCTGTCATAAAAGCTTCTTGTACTGCTCCATCGTATGCTGATTATGCTAATTATATTGTTGCTAAATTTATACCACCTAATTTCACATACCAGCAAAAGAAAAAGTTCTTCTATGACTTAAGACATTACTTTTGGGATGACCCACACCTTTATAAAGAAGGAGTAGATGGTGTTATTAGATGTTGTGTACCTGAGCATGAACAGGAATAGATCCTACGCAAGTGTCACTCCGAGGCTTATGGAGGACACCATGCTGGAGATAGAAACTGCACACAAGGTACTGTAATCCGGTTTTTATTGGCCTACTCTCCTCAAGGATGCCCGTAAGTTTGTCTTGTCTTGTGATGAATGTCAAAGAATTGGTAATATTAGTAGACGTCAAGAAATGCCTATGAATTATTCACTTGTTATTGAACCATTTGATGTTTGGGGATTTGATTATATGGGACCGTTTCCTTCCTCTAATGGGTATACACATATTTTAGTTGCTATTGATTACGTTACTAAGTGGGTAGAAGCTATTCCAACTAGCAGTGCTGATCATAACACCTCTATTAAGATGCTTAAAGAAGTTATTTTTCCGAGGTTTGGAGTCCCTAGATATTTAATGACTGATGGTGGTTCACATTTTATTCATGGTGCCTTTCGTAAAATGCTTGCTAAGTATGATGTTAATCATAGAATTGCATCTCCATATCATCCACAGTCTAGTGTTCAAGTAGAATTGAGTAATAGAGAGCTTAAATTAATTTTGCAAAAGACTGTTAATAGATCTAGAAATAATTGGTCCAAGAAACTTGATGATTCATTATGGGCATATAGGATTGCATACAAAAATCCTATGGGTATGTCTCCGTATAAAATGGTTTGTGGAAAAGCATGTCACTTACCTCTTGAACTAGAACATAAGGCATATTAGGCCATAAAGAGCTCAATTATGATTTCAAACTTGCCGGTGAGAAGAGGTTATTTGACATTAGCTCACTTGATGAATGGAGAACCCAGGCCTATGAGAATGGCAAACTGTTTAAAGTAAAAGTTAAAACATGGCATGAAAAAAGGATACAAAAACATGAGTTTAATGTACGTGATTATGTATGGTTATACAACTCTCGTTTAAGATTCTTTGCAGGAAAACTCCTTTCTAAATGGGAAGGCCCTTACGTCATTGAGGAGGTCTATCGTTCCGGTGCTATGAAAATCAACAACTTTGAAGGCACGAATCCGAGGGTGGTGAACGGTCAAAGAATCAAACATTATATCTCATGTAATCCTATAAATGTTGAAACTAATGTTATTGAAACCGTAACCCCGGAGGAGTACATAAGGGATACTTTCTAGAACATTTCAGACTCTGAAAAGGAAGAGGTATGTGGTACGGTAGGTAAACCGACTCCAAAACAGTTCTAATACCAATTTTTCTCCGTTTTGGAATATTCAAAAAATTAGGAAAATAAGAAGTAGCCCGGGAAGGACACGAGGCTCCCACAAGGGTGGAGGGCGCGCCCCCCTGCCTCGTGGGCACCTCGTGTGCCCTCCGGACTCCGTTTTATTGCACGATACTTCTTTTGGTCAGTAAAAATTCATTATATAATCTCCCGAAGTTTTTGATCACCGTACCACGCAAATATCTCCTTTTTTTCGAGCTGTTTTCTGCCAGGATTGTCAAGGCCAGGCATCATGTCGTCTCCCTCCTCCTCCAACAATGAGGGCAACAATGCTTGGCTAATGAATATAGAGTTGAAGAGAGAAGAGCCCGGAGAGATCAACAAGCATGATGGGATCAAGAAGGCCATGGGGGATCAAGTTCCGGCAGTAGAAGATGAAGACATGCTTCAATCTCATCATAATCTCCTTACCCCAACGGAGATTGAAGCTTTAAAGATGATTGAGTTAGCTCGCATTCAAAACAAGTATCTCACAAGTGAAAAATTTTTGTTGAAGGAGCATATCATCGCACTCAAGGGCATCATCCGCAAATTGGAGGATCTCCTACCCTCGATGTGCGACTATCCATCATCACCATCATCTTCTCCACCAACAAAGAAGAACTGAGTATCTGGTATGGACACTCCCCTTGGCAACTGCCAAGCTTGGGGGAGTGCCCGGTATCATATCACCATCACACTTTTATCTTTACCGTTTTTCTTAGTTCGATCCTTTTGGTAATATCTTGATCTAGTAGAATAAAGTTTTAGTATGATCTAGTTTTGAGTTTTGCTTTATGATCCTTCTATGTAATCGAGTCCGTGAGCTATATATAATAAATATTAGTGTTGAGTCAAGGGCTTTGACATCTTGCTATGATCTTGAGGGTATAAAAATAAAAGAGAAGAGAAAGAATAAAAAGAAATAAAGAGATCATATGGATCTTATGGAGAGTAATGACTTAACATATAAAGAGTATGATGAATAAAAGTTGTTGAAAGTTGACAAACATAGTTTTGGTCATCGTTGCAATTAATAAGAAGGAATAAATAAAGAGAGGTTTTCACATATAAATATACTATCTTGGACATCTTTTATGATTGTGAGCACTCATTAAAATATGACGTGCTAAAGAGTTGATGTTGGACAAGGAATACAACTTAATGGCTTATGTTTTCTTATATCTGAAATAAATTATATTGTCATGGATCATTCAACATGTTGAGCTTGCCTTTCCCTCTCATGCTAGCCAAATTCTTTGCACCACATAGAGATACTACTTGTGCTTCCAAATATCCTTAAACCCAGTTTTGCCATAAGAGTCCACCATATCTACCTATGGATTGAGTAAGATCCTTCAAGTAAGTTGTCATTGTTGCAAGCAATAAAAATTGCTCTCTAAATATGTATGACTTATTAGTGTGGATAAAATAAGCTTTGTACGATCTTGTGATGTGGAAGAAATAAAAGCGACATACTGCATAATAAAGGTCCATATCACAAGTGGCAATATAAAGTGACGTTCTTTCGCATTAAGATTTTGTGCATTCAACCATAAAAGCACATGACAACCTCTGCTTCCCTCTGCGAAGGGCCTATCTTTTATTCTTGTCTATTACTTCATACAAGAATCATGGTGATCTTCACCTTTCCTTTTTACATTTTATCCTTTGGCAAGCACAATGTGTTGGAAAGATCTAGATATATATATATATATCTAATTGGATGTGAGTTTTCATGAACTATTATTGTTGACATTACCCTTGTGGTAAAAGGTTGGGAGGCAAAACTATAAGCCCCTATCTTCTCTATGTCCGATTAAAACTTCATACCATAAATATTGCGTGACTGTTAGCAATTGTGAAAGACTAAATGATAGTTCAGTATGTGGACTTGCTGAAAAGCTCTTATATTGACTCTTTCTGATGTTATGATAAATTGCAATTGCTTCAATGAATGACATTATAGTTTGTTAGTTTTCAATGAAGTTTCTGTTTCATACTTGAAATTGTAATTGAATTGTTACTTTGGCATAAGCAATCATATGACAATATATATATAGGACATCACTATTCTAATCCCAGGATTAGAATAGTTATTTGGATCACAGTAGGCCCTATATAGGGCCCGATGGGTCCGTTCCCGAACTCCCAAACCGGGCAGCGACAACAAAAAGAAAAAGAAAAAAAATACCAGCCCACCTCCTCCGATCTTGATCCACCACCTCCCCCGATCCCGATCCAGCACCTCCCACACTTCCCGCAGCAACCGTCCCACCTCCTGCGCGCCGCCGCCTGCCTCCCTGCGCCGCGCGCCACCAGGTGAACCACGCCGCCACGCGTCGCCCAGCCACCGCAGCGCGTCTAGTCAACTCCCGCAACCATTGCCTCCCTCCATGGCTCGCGTCACCGCCGGGCTCTGACCACCAAGTGCGTCGCCGCTGCCCCTACGACCATCGCCACCGCCAGGCACTGACCTCCAATCGTGCCGCCGGCGCGTCCTCCCTGCCCCCACTTCAACTGCAGCAGCGGAGTCCCTCCCATTGCGTCCATCGTGGCACTGGCTCTTCATCCCCCATGCCGCCGGCACCCTCGGCCCCTGCCACCAGGACTGGTCTCCCCCGATGCTGCATCTTCCCTCGACCTCCTACTTCATGGGCAACGCCTTGCCCCTCCCAAACTACTCCACCCTGTCTGCCGCCTCTGTCAGAGGCTAGCCACAACGGAGGGTCCGTGCTCCAGCGATTGGAGCAGAGGTGCTGCTTCAGCTGACGTCCGTCCCTGTCGCTGCTCATAGGTGATCCCGGCCTTCTCTGGTTGACTGGACAGGACTTCCGTGCTCGTCCCATGGCTCCAGGTTGCTTCCCATTGCTGGTGTAGAAGTTATGCACTTACTAAACAATAGATTTTGTTTTTTTGATGGAATGGGTTTGCAACAAAGTGGGTAGCAAATTTCATGTTTTCTTTGAGTAAAATTGCAGCCTTAATCAGCCATTGTGAGTATTAGTTGGCAGCTTCACATGAAGTGGTGCGCCTCTGTTCCAGACTTCTTGGTGATGTGCTTAAAGATCACAAACCTCAACTTCCATGGAAAACCGATGTGCGTGTGTACGTGAGAAAAAGTCTGTACAGATAAGTTAATGTATTACTTCCAGGAAAGTTCATGTATTACTAAGTGTGTACACATGATTTCTCACTCCACATATGTGTGTATGACTGTATGTCTGTTTGTGTGTGTGTTCCTCCAGATCTACTTTAGCATTGACCAAATGAACAAGGTTTCACCAACAAAGGAAGCAACATTCACCAGCAAGTGACGCTGCCTAGATCCCTCTCTTTTTATGCCATTCGCCTGTTTTTTGAAAATGCCAACAAAAGGGCTGGACATTTTTCTTCATGTATTTCTCAAAAATGGATGAGAATGGTTGAGGTACTGTGCAAGTATTTTTGTTTTTTCAATTTGTTTATTTGAAGTTCAAAGTGAATTGTTGAACAAGGTTGCCTCTATATGGACATCAAGTTGTTGTTTTATGCTTCTGTTTTAAAAATCAATAAAATATTTAATTAAACATAAAAATGGGAAGTTCAACTAAAATAACACAGAAGTTCAAAGTATGTTAAAACCTAGGATTTACAAGTTCAAAAAACAAAAAACAACAACATCTTTTTGGCATTTAAAAAAACCCAAAGTTTTCTTGTTACTAAAGAATAAAACTAAGAAGTTCAAATTAAAATAATGGAGCAGCTCGATGTATACAAAACCTCAAATTCTTCTCGTTTCTAGAACAAAAATTAAATTCAAAAAAGTTGTTCGATGCTTTCTTAGAAAAGTCAATTTTTTTCTTCTATAAAAATGGAACTACGAAGTTCAAATTAAAATAGCAGAGAAGTACGGAGTTTAGAAAATAGCATCACGTGAAAAACAGAGTGAAGTTCAAATAGAACTGCTCTAGAAGTTCTACCTCTTCATGCAGTGCATCTTTGGATACTTGGTTTTTGTGATGAAGACAGAATGCATGTTCTCAGAAGTTCAGATTGATAACTGCGAGAAGTTCACGTACTACACGGTGTGCATTCTGTATTAAAAAAAGAATGAAAAAGGAAATGCTAAAAATTTTGTTGCTAGAAGTTAAGTGCTCTACCCGAGAAAGTTCAAAAATTCTTGTGAGAGAGGTTGAACAAAAATACGTGACAAAAGTTAAAGGTGAAAACAGCGGGAAGTTCAACTACTACTCGGAATGCGTTTCAGATAAGAATATAAGCACATAAAACTAAAAGCTTCAAAGGTTTGTTGCAAGAAGTTCACGTGCTCCTCCCGGTGAAGTTCGATATCTCTAGTGCGAGACGTCCAACCTTCAATTACATGTTAAAAACAAGGAAAAACTATGTTTTTTGCCATTTTTAATACTGCTCTCAAACGGCAATGGATTTGTGACGGTTATCTTGATGAAAAAATTAGTTGTTCGAAGTTCAAGTGCCCTACCCGGGAAATTTCAAAAAAGGATTTTCCCCATTACTAACAAATAAAACTAAGATGTTCAAATTTTAAAAATGGTGAAGTTCGATGTCTATAAGAAATGCAGATTTTTCTCATAATTTTTCGCGTTACTATGAAAAAACCAAGAAATTTAGTTCGAAAATATCCAAGAAGTTGTACGATGTTTATAAAAAATTATAATTTTTCCCGTTACAAATGAATAACACTAAGAAGTCCAAAATTGAAAAAAAACAAGAAGTTCAATTTTAAAAAATACAATAGTTCAGTCTATATGAAAAAAAATTGATTTCCTCGATAATTAATAATAAACCAAGAAGTTCAATTTCAAAAAATGGAGCAGTTCAATATTTATCACAAAAACTTAATTTTTTCCCATTGCTAACAAATAAACCTAGAAGTTCAGTTCGAAATAACGAAGAATTTGTATAATGTTTATTACAAAACTAAGATTTTTTCCATATAAAAATCAAATACAATTCTTTACTCAAAAATATAAAAAGGTGAAGTTCAAATTGAAATAACAGAGAAGTTTGGAGTTTATTAAAACCTAGGATTTACCTGTTGAAAAAAATCAAAAACACAGCACCATTTTGTGCACTGTTAAAAACAACTCATAAACGAAAAGAATGGTTGCTAGAAGTTCAATTGCTCAACGAGGAAAAGTTCAAAAAAATTCTTGTGAGAGAGGTTGGCCGTGTATTTAGATGTCCAAAATACATAAAAATATGTTGTTTTTTGTGTTTTAAAATAATTCTCTCAAACCAGAGAGAAGTTCAAAAGTGATAACAACCGGAAGTTCACGTACTACATGGTGTGTATTTCATATAAGAAATATATAATAAAGTGAAACAGAGTGAAGTTCAAAACAAACATGCCACAGAAGTTCACCTACTTCACGGAGTGCGAAAAACTACACGTCAAAAAACAACACGTCAAAAACAGAGTGAAGTTCAAACAGACATGCCCCAGAAGTTCAACTACTTCACGCAGTGCATTTCCGTTCGCAATGAACGTAGAAATCATGATCTCGACATTTTCTTATTTACCTCAAAACTACAGGAATACCATTTGTGTAAGTTTCAAGTCCTCGGTCGGAGAAAGTTAAAAAAATTATTGTGAGAGGGGTTTGTACAAAAGGAGTAGCATTTGTGTAACACTAACGAATGGATGAGAAAATTACAAACAAAAATACGTCAAAGAAGTTCAATGTGAAAACAACATGAAGTTCAACTACCACGCTGAATGAATTTCAGATGAAAAACTTTTAAAATCATCACGAGTATGAAAAAACGATCAACACGGGAAAGTTGTGTGCTTACAACAGCTTTCCACTGGTATATCACTTGCTCAATTCCGGTGAGTGGATGGAGAGTTACGAGCAGTGGATGTAGACCTACGAGCAAAAAAAACACGTGAAAAACAGAGTGAAGTTTAGGTACACGCGCCGAGAAGTTCAGGTTCTTCATGCGGTGCATTTTTGAAGAATCTGTTTCGCGATAAAGGCAGAACGCATGATCCCGCCGTTTTCGAAATTACTTGAAAATGGCTAGGAATCAGAGAAAACCATCAACATGAAAAAGTTTCGCATTTTCCGTAGCTTTTCGGCGGTATATTATTTGCCCCATTCCAAAAAAGTTTGTAGAAATTACGGTGAAAATACGTTTTTTGCCATTTTCGAAACTGACTTAAAACCGTAAAGAATTCGGAGAAACAATACATACCAAAAAGTTTTGCATTCGTTCAAGCTTTCCAACGCCATATCATTTGCTGCATTCCAACGCACGGTTAAAAATTAGCTTGAAAATACGAACTCGGTAGGACTTGGACCATTTTCTAAATTACTCTTAAACCATTCAAAATTGGAAAAAAAACTTTCAAGATGAAAAAGTAGCACATTTTCATAAGCTTTCCAATGCCGTATAATATGCCTCCATTGGATTAGCCGTTTAGAAATGACATCGAAAAAACAAACTCAGCTGTTCGTTTTACAAAATTTTACGTTTTTTCAAATTACTATTTAACCATAGGGAATTAGAGAAAACTTTCAACATGTGGAAGGAGTAGTTTTGCAGCAGCTTTCCAACGCCATATTATATGCCTCATTTCGATAAACAGTTTAGAAATGCGATCAAAAATACGATTCACGTTTTTTGTGCGAAGAAAAAACGGTTTTCAAAACTGCTCTTAAACCGCTTATATTTTGCCAAAAATTTAGGTTGGGTCATGATATTGGTGTCCATAGCTTTCCAACAGTATATCGCAAGCCCCATTTGGCAATGTTGGTGGAAGTTCAACCTAGTTCACAGGGAAGTTCAACGTACTACTAGCGGGGCAGGTCAGGTTGTGATCAGAATATTATTCTGATCCCGTGATTAGAATAGTGTTTATGTATATATATATATTGTCGTTATAAGAATGATCATGATGCCCTCATGTCCGTATTTTATTATATCGACACCTCTATATCTAAACATGTGGACATATTTTTCGATATCGGCTTTCGCTTGAGGACAAGCGAGGTCTAAGCTTGGGGGAGTTGATACATCCATTTGCATCATGCTTTTATATTGATATTTATTGCATTATGGGCTGTTATTACACCTTATATCACAATACTTATGCCTAGTCTATCTTATTTTACAAGGTTTACATGAAGAGGGAGAATGCCAGTAGATGGAATTCCGGGCTGGAAGAGGAGCAAATATTAGAGACCTATTCTGCACATCTCCAAAAGACCTGAAATTTCACGGGAGCATGTTTCAGAATATATAAAAAATATTGGGCAAAAGAAGTACAAGAGCGGGCCACCACCATCCACGAGGGTGGGGGGCGCGCCCCCTACCTCGTGGGCCCACTAGCAGCCCTCTAATGCCCATCTTTGGCTATGTGGAGTCTTTCGTCTTGGAAAAAAATCAGAGGCAAGCTTACGAGACGAAACTCCGCCGCCATGAGGCGGAACCTTTGAGGAACCAATCTAGGGCTCTGGCAGAGCTGTTCTGCCAGGGAAACTTCCCTTCGGGAGGGGGAAATCATCACCATCGATCCTCTCATTTGGAGGGGGTCAATATCCATCAACATCTTCACCAGCACCATCTCATCTCAAACCCTAGTTCATCTCTTGTATCCAATTTTTGTCTCAAAACCTTAGATTGGTACCTGTGGGTTGCTAGTAGTGTTGATTACTCCTTGTAGTTGATGCTAGTTGGTTTATTCGGTGGAAGATCATATGTTCAGATCCTTTATGCATATTAATACCCCTTTGATTATGAACATGAATATGATTTGTGAGTAGTTACGTTTGTTCCTGAGGACATGGGAGAAGTCTTGCTATAAGTAGTCATGTGAATGTGGTAATCATGTGAACTTGATATGTGTTCAATATTTTGATAATATGTATGTTGTGATTCCCTTGGTGGTGTCATGTGAATGTCGACTACATGACACTTCACCATTGTTTGGGCCTAGAGGAAGGCATTGGGGAGTAATAAGTAGATGATGGGTTGCTAGAGTGACAGAAGCTTAAACCCTAGTTTATGAGTTGCTTCGTAAGGGGCTGATTTGGATCCATATGTTTCATGCTATGGTTAGGTTTGCCTTAATACTTATTTTGTAGTTGCGGATGCTTGCAAGAGGGGTTAATAAAAAGTGGGATGCTTGTCCAAGGAAGGGCAGTACCCAAGCACCGGTCCACCCACATATCAAATTATCAAAGTATCGAAGGCGAATCATATGAACGTGATGTAAACTAGCTTGACGATAATTCCCATGTGTCCTCAGGAGCATTTTCCTTTATATAAGAGTTTGTCCAGGCTTGTCCTTTGCTACAAAAGGGATTGAGCCATCTTGCTGCACCTTATTTATTTTTATTACTTGTTACCCGTTACAAATTACCTTATCACAAAACTCTTCGTTACCGATAATTTCAGTGCTTGCAGAGAATACCTTACTGAAAACTGCTTATCATTTCCTTCTGCTCCTCGTTGGGTTCGACACTCTTACTTATCTAAAGGACTACGATAGATCCCCTATACTTGTGGGTCATCAGGCAACATCAGGGCAGGGGCGCCATCTCAGGAAATCAGCGCCGACCTCGCTCTCGTCGGAATCGCAGCCGGGGACCTCCTCCGAGGACTGGCCTTGGACCTCGAGGAGCCACCGGCCGCATTGATACGTCCATTTTGCATCATGCTTTTATATCGATATTTATTGCATTATGGGCTGTTATTTCACATTATGTCACAATACTTATGACTATTCTCTCTGATTTTACAAGGTTTACATAAGGAGGGAGAATGCCGACAGCTGGAATTCTGGGCTGGAAAAGGAGCAAATATTAGAGACCTATTCTGGACAACTCCAAAAGTCCTGAAACTCCACAGAATACCTTATAATAAATAATGAAAAATCCTCGCCAAAGATGAAGACCAGGGGGCCCAAACCCTTTCCACGAGGGTGGGGGGCGCCCCCCTTAGGGCTCGCCCCCTACCTCGTGGGCCCCCTGGTGGCTCTCCGATGACCATCTTCTCCTATATGAAGTCTTTCGTCGAGAAAAAAAATAGGAAGCAACCTTTCGGGATGAAACTCCGCCGCCACGAGGCGGAAACTTGGCGGATCCAATCTAGAGCTCTGGCAGAGCTGTTCTGCCAGGGAAACTTCCCTCCCGAAGGGGGAAATCATCGCCATCGTCATCGCCAACGCTCCTCTCATCGGGAGAGGGAAATCTCCATCAACATCTTCATCAGCACCATCTCATCTCAAAACCCTAGTTCATCTCTTGTATCCAATTCTTGTCTCCAAGTCCGGGATTGGTGCTAGTAGGTTGCTAGTAGTGTTAATTACTCCTTGTAGTTGATGCTAGTTGGTTTAATTGGTGGAAGATCATATGTTCAGATCCTTTATGCATATCATTACCCCTCTAATTATGAACATGAATATGCTTTGTGAGTAGTTACGTTTGTTCCTGAGGACAAGGGAGAAGTCTTGCTATTAGTAGTCATGTGAATTTGGTATTCGTTTGATATTTTGATGAGATGTATGTTGTCTAGCCTCTAGTGGTTTTATGTGAACTTCGACTACATAACACTTCACCATTATTTGGGCCTAGAGGAAGGCATTGGGAAGTAATAAGTAGATGATGGGTTTCTAGAGTGACAGAAGCTTAAACCCTAGTTTATGCGTTGCTTCGTAAGGGGCTGATTTGGATCCATATGTTTCATGCTATGGTTAGGTTTACCTTAATACCTTTGTTGTAGTTGCAGATGCTTGCAATAGAGGTTAATCATAAGTGGGATGCTTGTTCAAGTAAGAACGACACCCAAGCACCGGTCCACCCACATGTCAAATTATCAAAGTACCGAACGCGAATCATATGAACGTGATGAAAACTAGCTTGACGATATTCCCATGTGTCCTCGGGAGCGCTTTTCCTTATATAAGAGTTTGTCCAGGCTTGTCCTTTGCTACAAAAAGGATTGGACCACCTTGCTACACTTTATTTACTTTTGTTACTTGTTGCTCGTTGCAAATTATCTTATCACAAAACTATCTGTTACCACTTATTTCAGTACTTGCAGAGAATACCTTGCTGAAAACCTCTTATCATTTCCTCCCGCTCCTCGTTGGGTTCGACACTCTTACTTATTGAAAGGACTACGATAGATCCCCTATACTTGTGGTTCATCAAGACTCTTTTCTGGCGCCGTTGCCGGGGAGTGAAGCGCCTTTGGTAGGTGGAATCTGGGAAGGAAAATTTTATATAGTGTGCTGAAATTTACTGTCATTTGTTACTATGGAAAGTAATCCTCTGAGGGGCTTGTTTGGGGTATCTTCACCCCGACCAGTAGAGCAAAGAGTTGCTCCTCAACCTACTGAACCTATTGAAAATGAATATGAAAATGAAATTCCTTATGAGTATCCTTCGGGTATGATAGAAAAACTGTTAGCTAATCCTTTTACAGGAGATGGAACAAAACATCCTGATGAACACCTAATATATTTGGATGAAGTTTGTGGATTATTTAAGCTTACAGGTATACCCGATGATGTTGCTAAGAAGAAGGTCTTCCCTTTATCTTTGAAGGGAGATGCATTGGTGTGGTATAGGCTATGTGATGATACGAGATCATGGAATTATAGAAGATTGAAATTGGAATTTCATCAAAAGTATTACCCTATGCATCTTGTTCACCGTGATCACAATTATATATATAATTTTTGGCCTCGCGAAGGAGAAAGCATCGCTCAAGCTTGGGGGAGGCTTAAATCAATGTTATATTCATGCCCCAATCATGAGCTTGCAAGAGAAACAATTCTTCAAAAAAATTATGCTCGGCTTTCTGAAAATAATCGCACCATGCTTGATACTTCTTGTGCTGGATCTTTTATGATGAAGACTATTTGATTTAGATGGGATTTATTGGATAGAATTAAACACAACTCTGAAGATTGGGACCTCGACAATGGTAAGGAGTCAGGTATGACACCTAAGTTTGATTGTGTTAAATCTTTTATGGATACCGATATTTTCCGTAAGTTTAGCACTAAATATGGACTTGATTCTGAGATAGTAGCTTCTTTCTGTGAATCTTTTGCTACTTATGTTGATCTCCCTAAGGAGAAGTGGTTTAAATATCATCCTCCCATAGAAGTAAAAGTAGCTGCACCTATTAAAGTTGAAGAAAAGACTACTACTTATAATGATCCTATTGTTCCTACTTGTTATGTTGAGAAACCACCTTTCCCTGTTAGGATAAAGGATCATGCTAAAACTTCAACTGTGGTTCGTAAAAGCAATATTAAAACATATACACCTCCTGAGCAAGTTAAAGTTGAACCTAATATTGCTATTGTTAAAGATCTCTTGTCTGATAATATAGATGGGCATGTTATTTACTTCTGTAATGAAACTACTAGAATTGCTAAACCCCGTGATACAGATAAACCTAGACCTGTGGTAGGCATGCCTGTTATTTCTGTTAAAATAGGAGATCATTGTCATCATGGCTTATGTGATATGGGTGCTAGTGCTAGTGCAATACCTATTGACTTATACAAAGAAATTATGCATGACATTGCACCTGTTGAGTTAGAAGAAATTGATGTTACTATTAAACTTGCTAATAGAGATACTATTTCACCAATGGGAATTGTTAGAGATGTTGAAGTCTTGTGTGGGAAAACTAAATATCCTGCTGATTTTCTTGTTCTTGGTTCCCCACAAGATAGCTTTTGTCCCATTATATTTGGTAGACCCTTCTTGAATACTGTTAATGCTACCATAGATTACACAAGGGATGTTGTTACTGTCGGCTTAGATGATATGACTCATGAGTTTAATTTCTCTAAATTTAGTAAACAACACCGTGAAGAAGAATTGCTTAGTAAGGATGAAATTATTGGTCTTGCTTCTATTGCCATACCTCCTAGTGATCCTTTAGAACAATATTTGCTATACCATGAGAATGATATGTTTATGAATGAAAGAAGGGAAATATATGAAGTATTCTTTAAACAGGAACCTATTCTGAAACACAATTTGCCTGTTGAAATCCTAGGGGTTCCCCCTCCACCTAAGGGTGATCCCGTGTTTGAGCTTAAACTATTGCCTGATAATCTTAAATATGCTTATCTTGATGAAAAGAAGATATATCCTGTTATTATTAGTGCTAACCTTTCAGAGTATGAAGAAGAAAGATTATTGAAAACTCTGAAGAAGCACCGTGCTGCTATTGGATATACTCTTGATGATCTTAAGGGCATTAGTCCCACTCTATGTCAACATAAAATAAATTTGGAAGTAGATGCCAAACCAGTTCGTGATCCTCAACGACGTCTGAATCCTAAAATGAAAGAAGTGGTAAGAAAAGAAATACTAAAGCTTCTAGAGGCAGGTATAATTTATCCCGTTGCTGATAGTCAGTGGGTAAGTCCTGTTCATTGTGTCCCTAAGAAGGGGGACATCACTATTGTTCCTAATGATAAAGATGAATTGATTCCACAAAGAATTATTACAGGTTATAGGATGGTAATTGATTTTCGCAAATTAAATAAGGCTACTAAGAAAGATCATTACCCCTTACCTTTTATTGATCAAATGCTAGAAAGATTATGCAAGCATACACATTACAGCTTTCTAGATGGTTATTCTGGTTTCTCTCAAATACCTGTGTCGGCTAAAGATCAATCAAAGACTACTTTTACATGCCCTCTTGGTACTTTTGCTTATAGACGTATGCCTTTTGGTTTATGTAATGCACCTGCTACCTTTCAAAGATGCATGATGGCTATATTCTCTGACTTTTGTGAAAAGATTTGTGAGGTTTTCATGGACGACTTTTCCGTCTATGGATCTTCTTTTGATGATTGCTTGAGCAATCTTGATCGAGTTTTGCAGAGATGTGAAGAAACTAATCTTGTCTTGAATTGGGAAAAGTGCCACTTTATGGTTAATGAGGGTATTGTCTTGGGGCATAAAGTTTCTGAAAGAGGTATTGAAGTTGATAAAGCCAAGGTTGATGCTATTGAAAAGATGCCATGTCCCAAGGACATCAAAGGTATAAGAAGTTTCCTTGGTCACGCCGGATTTTATAGGAGGTTCATTAAGGACTTCTCAAAAAATTCTCGGCCTCTGACTAATTTATTACAAAAAGATATACCATTTGTCTTTGATGATAATTGTGTAGAAGCATTTGAAATACTTAAGAAAGCATTAGTCTCTGCACCTACTATTCAGCTACCTGATTGGAATTTACCCTTTGAAATTATGTGTGATGCTAGCGATTATGCTGTAGGTGCTGTTTTAGGGCAAAGAGTTGATAAGAAATTAAATGTTATCCATTATGCTAGTAAGACCCTAGACAATGCTCAAAGAAATTATGCTACTACTGAAAAAGAACTTTTAGCAGTTGTATTTGCTTGTGATAAGTTCAGACCTTATATTGTTGATTCTAAAGTAACTATCCACACTGATCATGCTGCTATTAAATATCTTATGGAGAAAAAAGATGCTAAACCTAGACTTATTAGATGGGTTCTCTTGCTACAAGAATTTGATTTGCATATTGTTGATAGAAAAGGAGCCGAGAACCCTGTTGCAGACAACTTATCTAGGTTACAGAATGTTCTTGATGACCCACTACCTATTGATGATAGCTTTCCTGATGAACAATTAAATGTCATAAGTACTTCTCATAGTACCCCTTGGTATGCTAATTATGCTAATTACATGGTTGCTAAATTTATACCACCTAGCTTCACATACCAACAAAAGAACTATGATTTGAGACATTACTTTTGGGATGACCCACATATTTATAAAGAAGGAGTAGATGGTGTTATTAGACGTTGTGTACCTGAGCATGAACAGGAACAGATCCTACGCAAGTGCCACTCCGAAACTTATGGAGGACACCACGCGGGAGATAGAACTGCACATAAGGTATTGTAATCCGGTTTTTATTGGCCTACTCTCTTCAAGGATGCCCGTAAGTTTGTCCTATCTTGTGATGAATGTCAAAGAATTGGTAATATTAGTAGACATCAAGAAATGCCTATGAATTATTCACTTGTTATTGAACCGTTTGATGTCTGGGGCTTTGATTATATGGGACCTTTTCCTGCCTCTAATGGATATACACATATTTTAGTTGCTGTTGATTACGTTACTAAGTGGGTAGAAGCTATTCCAACTAGTAGTGCTGATCATAACACTTCTATTAAAATGCTTAAAGAAGTTATTTTTCCGAGGTTTGGAGTCCCTAGATATTTAATGACTGATGGTGGTTCACATTTTATTCATGGTGCTTTCCGTAAAATGCTTGCTAAATATGACGTCAATCATAGAATTGCATCTCCGTATCACCCACAGTCCAGTGGTCAAGTAGAATTGAGTAATAGAGAACTCAAATTAATTTTGCAAAAGACTGTCAATAGATCTAGAAAGAATTGGTCCAAGAAACTTGATGATGCATTATGGGCCTATAAAACTGCATATAAAAATCCTATGGGTATGTCTCCGTATAAAATGGTATATGGAAAAGCATGTCACTTACCTCTCGAACTAGAACATAAGGCATATTGGGCTATTAAAGAGCTCAACTATGATTTCAAACTTGCCGGTGAAAAGAGGTTATTTGATATTAGCTCACTTGATGAATGGAGAACCCAAGCTTATGAAAATGCCAAGTTGTTTAAAGAAAAGGTTAAAAGATGGCATGACAAAAGGATACAAAAGCGTGAGTTTAATGTAGGTGACTATGTATTTCTATACAACTCTCATTTAAGATTTTTTGCAGGAAAACTTCTCTCTAAATGGGAAGGCCCCTATGTTATCGAGGAGGTCTATCGTTCCGGTGCCATAAAAATCAACAACTTCGAAGGCACAAATCCGAAGGTGGTAAACGGTCAGAGAATTAAACATTATATCTCAGGTAATCCCATAAATATTGAAACCAATATTATTGAAACCGTAACCCCGGAGGAATACATAAGGGGCACTTTCCAGAACGTTTCAGACTCTGAAAAGGAATAGGTATGTGGTATGGTAAGTAAACCGACTCTAAAACAAATTTTAAGGCAATATTTCTCCGTTTTGGAATATTTAGAAAAATAGAAAATTAAGAAGCAGTCCGGGAAGGACACGAGGGCCCCATAAGGGTGGAGGGCGCGCCCCTACCTCGTGAGCTCCTCGTGTGCCTTCCGGACTCCGTTTTCTTGCAGGATACGTATTTTGGTCGGTAAACATTCACTATATATTCTCCCGAAGGTTTTGACTCCCGTATCACGCAATTATTCTCTGTTCTTGTTTCGAGCTGTTTTTCTGACAGATTTAGATTATCATGACGTCCCCAAGTGCTTCCAAGGACAAGTTCTTCGAGAAGTTCATCAACCCTTACCTCGCGGAGGTGCTGCGACACCCTCAAACCATTGAGATGCGTGATGGGTTGCTGCACATCCGCGATGTTGAGGGACCAAAGGGAACCGGAAGCATGGAGATGAGGCTCGATGCAATGGAGCAACAAGTTTTCAAGTGCCAGGGGATGGTGGAGCGTGGAATCAACGCGAGCCACACGATGCTCGCAGAATTCACTAACAACTACAAGTCGGATGCCAAGAACACCGAGGAGGCCATCTTCAAGCTATATGAGAAGATCGAGCACCTCCAAGCCCAAATCTATGACCTGCAAAACCAAACTGTGAGTATGAATATAGATTCAAAAGAATGAGTTTGGCTGCAAATTCGAGGATTCCGAAGACTCGATCATCCTTCTATGATGGTGAACCTATGCCTTGGAAGATGGATGACAATCCTGCATCATCAACAACACCTCCACCTTCTTCACCAACCAAGGAGATATAATAACATGGGTATGGGCACTCCCCTTGGCGACTGCCAAGCTTGGGGGAGGTGCCCTGGTATCGTATCACAATCACAACTCCTATCTTTACCGTTTTCCTTAGTTCGATCCTATTAGTAGTATTTTGATCTAGTAGAATAAAGTTTATGGCATGATCTAGTTTTAAGTTTTGCTTTATGATCTCTCTATGTAATCGAGTCCGTGAGCTATATAATAAAGATTAGTGTTGAGTCAAGGGCTTGATTTTCTTGCTATGATCTTGGGTGAATAAAAGAAAAGAGAAAAAGAATAAGAAGAAACAAAAGTTCATATTGATCTTATTGATAGTAATGACTTCACATAGAAAGAGTGTGATGATTAAAAGTTGTTGGGAGTTGGCAGACATAGCTTTGGTCATCGTTGCAATTAATAGGAAGTAATAAGGAAAGAGAGGTTTCACATATAAATATATTATTATTGACATCTTTTATGATTGGGAGCACTCATCAAAATATGACATGCTAAAGAGTTGATGTTGGACAAGGAAGACAACGTAATGGGTTGTGTTTTCTTATATCTGAGATAAAGTATGTTGTCATGGATCATCCAACATGTTGAGCTTGCCTTTTCCCCTCATGCTAGCCAAATTCTCAGCACCAAGTAGAGATACTACTTGTGCTTCCAAATACCCTTAAACCAGTTTTGCCATGAGAGTCCACTATATCTACCTATGGATTGAGTAAGATCCTTCAAGTAAGTTGTCATCGGTGCAAAGCAATAAAAATTGCTCTAAATATGTATGATTAGTGTGGGGGAAATAAGCTTTATACGATCTTGTGATGTGGAAGTAATTGTAACATCCCAAATTTTCAATTTGGAATGTTATACATAGGTCATGCATGCATATCATATTTTATTGCATTTTGGTTTTCGCAATCCTCAAAATCTTAAGCAACTCAAGGACCCTTGGAGAGAGTTGGGGATTTCCAGGTTTTCATATTTGATTCTTATCAAATAATGAAACGAGGATTTTGATTTTAATATTTTTTCTCTCCAAAAAATATTTCATATTAAAATATAAGAGAGGAGATAATATGACTTCTCCAAAATAATTGAAATATTGGAGGAAAAATATTAAAATCATTTATTTTGATTTTATTCGATTTTATTTGCATTAGAAAAATTGCACGTTTTCGAAATTGCATTTTAGGGCCAAGAAAATGTTCATCTCGTTCTAAATATTTTATTTAGACAGCGAAAATTTGTTTTGGCATTTTTAGATTTTTATTTTATTTTCTAGGATTTTATTTCTGTCGACGAAATTGTTTTTTTAATCTCCAGCCGACTGGGCCGAACCCAGCCGGGCCGCCGGCCCAAGCCGCCGCTGCCTTCCCGCGCGTGAGCGCCGCCGCCGCCGAGCTCGGACCGGGGTTCGAGCCGGACTCCGCCTCTGCCGCGCCTTGCCCCCTCCTCCAAGTCGCTGCCCCCCTCCCCGTTTATATACGCACCACCCGGCCGCCCCCACCACCACACCACCACCGCCGCCCGTGCCGCCCACAGCCGCCCGCACCAGCCGCCGCTGCCCGCAGCCGCCGCCGCCCGCGCCTCTTGCCGCCGCCGCCGCCGAGCCCCGCCACCCCGCGAGCCGCCGCCCCGCCGCCCAACCCCGCCTTGCCGGAGCCCCTCGCCGGAGGTACCGCGCCGGACCCGAGCCGCCGGTTTTTTAAACCGTTCGGTTTTTTAGAAACCCTAGTTCGTTTTTTAGATCGGTTCGCCGGTTTTTCTCGGTTCTTCTATTTAGCGGACGTTCATCCGTACATTTGTTTTAATGAACGGTTTTCGCCCGTTAGTCACAGCTAACGAACGCTCGTTCGTTAGACTGTTCGTCAGTTTTCTTTTTATCGGATTTATCTGCGATTTTTCTCAATTGCGATTTCTGATCCGATCTTAGTTTCTGTTTATCTTTTTGCTCGTTAGTCGGAATCAGGCGATTCAAGCGCCTAGATCTTCGTCTCGAGACCCTCTTTCTGTTTAACCAACTTGCACAAGTTTTTGCTACTGTAAAATTTGACCTTAGTTCAGATTAGTAAACGGATCTTGTTTCTTTCGCCGTTTGAGTTTCGTTGCTCCGTTTGATTTGATTCTTTTTGCGTACCGGAGTTCTTAAGTTGAACTTTCTGGTCAACCCCTCTTATTTGAGTTTTGCTTGTGCATATTTGCTTGTTCCTTATGTTTGTTATTGTTGTTTGCGATAGAACACCCGGAGTGTGAAGCGTGTTACTACGAGTCTCTAGGTTTCGCGGATCGTCAGCAAGGCAAGTAACACACTGATCATACTCTTTTCATACCCAATTTTTATGCATTAGTTCCAATCCTCAAATATTGCATGATTAGGACGTCATTAACTTGTGGGTTGGGAAGTAGTTGTTGAGGTAGAACCTATTATCCTGTTACTATCAAACCCTTGGGAGTTACTTCTACGTGTTGCTTATATTGCTATGCTATGCTATGCTCGTAGACGTGGTTTGGGTTTGAGTGAAATCCATGACAAATGTGAGGTTATTAATTAATGGTTCAATTTAAGGTGGCAACTTAAATTAACATCTGGGTGGATTGAGGCACCTGGGGAACCCAGTGTTGTCTGTTTTTTTGGAAATCCCGGGGTATCCGTGTGATCTTCCTATGGACCGCCACCCAGGCTCAAAGGGAACTGAGATGATTCATGCTAGAAACTTCCGTGTGCAGCCACAAGCTATTATGGGCTCTAGCATAGTTGAGTAAGTTACGTGAAGCTCTTGAAGAGGTGGATCAGCAGGTAGTGGGTTTTGTAGGTTTGGTATGGTCTACCCGAAGTAGAGAGTTAATGTTTCTGAAAGACTGTGTCTTGGTCATCCGTTTCTCAAACATCATGTAGTGCGAGAAAATCCAACGGAGGTGATCGAGTCATGTGGGGAAAAGTGCGCAAACCTCTGCAGAGTGTACAATCTAATCATGGTTAGCCGTGTCCCCGGTTATGGACAATCTTGAGTATCTAGTACTTGGGTTATCACATGTATCTCATCACTCTTAATTAAAATTGTTGGGTTGTTAATTACTTTAATTGGGATTGAGTTTGGGTTACCTTCTCAATATTTGTTCAACCACCATGATAGCTAAAATAAAATCTATTCTTTTGATGTATGAAAAAATTGGCTTTTCGCAAAAATTATAACCATAGAGCTTTCCACCAGCCAAATATGCATGTAGTGATAGCATTATTCTGTTCTTGTCCTACTGTGTTACATTGCCAGCATATTCCATGTGCTGACCCGTTCTCGGGCTGCAACGTATTATGTTGCAGACTTTTCAGACGAGGAGTAAGGTTCGTTAGGTCGTTGCCGTGTAGCTCAGCTATGCCATTGGAGTTGATGGACTCACTTATCTTCCAAGCCTTCTGCTGTTATCGCATTAGATGTCCTTAAGCCATATTATTGTAATAAGTTCTCTTTTGAGACATTAGATGTAATAAGTGTGTGATTGCTACTCTGTTATAAATCCTTCGAGTACTGTGTGTGTCAGCATTACCGATCCAGGGATGACACTGAAGCAACAGAGACACTAGTAGAAAAGGGGGCTTTGGTCCAGGCCGGGTAAGCCCATTAGTCCCAGTTTTCCAGAACCGGGACCAATGGGTGCATTTATCCCGGTTCGTGCGGCTAAGGCATTAGTCTCGGTTCACCTGGGCCCTTTAGTCCCGGTTCGTGCCACGAACCGGGACTAAAGGGTGCGATGCCCATTAGTCCCGGTTGGTGGCACCAACCGGTACTAAAGGTTAGACCTTTAGTCCCGGTTGGTGCCACCAACTGGGACTAATGGGCTTTGAGGCATTAGTACCGGTTCATGGCATGAACCGGTACTAAAGGTCCCATTTTCAAACTCTCCCCCCCCGTGGACCTGTTGGGTAACGTAGCAATAATTCAAAAATTTTCCTACGTGTCACCAAGATCAATCTATGGAGTCATCTAGCAACGAGTGAGGAGTGGATCTACATACCCTTGTAGATCACGCGTGGAAGCGTTCAAGAGAACGGGGTTGATGGAGTCGTACTCGTCGTGATCCAAATCACCGATGATCCTAGCGCCGAACGGACGGCACCTCCGCGTTGAACACACGTACGGAGCAGCGACGTCTCCTCCTTCTTGATCCAGCAAGGGGGATGTAGAGGTTGATGGAGGTCCAGCATCACGACGGCGTGGTGTTGGAAGTAGCGGGATTCCAACAGGGCTTCGCCAAGCGCTGTGGGAGGAGGGAGATGTGTCATGGCAGGGAGAGGGAGGCGCCACGGCTCAGGTTTTTGCTTCCCTCCCTTTCCCCCACTATATATAGGGCCAAGGGAGAGGGGGAGGGCGCAGCCTTGCCCCTTCCTCCAAGGAAGGGTGCGGCCAAGGGGGGGAGGAGTCCATCCTCGCCAAGGCACCTCGCAGGTGCCTTCCCCCTTTAGGACTCTCCCCTCCTCTTGTCCCTTTGGCGCATGGGCCTCTAGGGGCTGGTGCCCTTGGCCCATAGGGCCAAGGCGCACCCCCTACAGCCCATGTGGCCCCCCCGGGGCAGGTGGCCCCACCCGGTGGACCCCCGGGACCACTTCCGGTGGCCAAAACCATACTTCCTATATATTAATCTTTACCTCCGGACCATTCCGGAACTCCTCGTGACGTCCGGGATCTCATCCGGGACTCCGAACAACATTCGGCAACCACGTATATCTATTCCCTATAACCCTAGCGTCATCGAACCTTAAGTGTGTAGACCCTACAGGTTCGGGAGTCATGCAGACATGGCCGAGATAACTCTCCGGCCAATAACCAACAGCGGGATCTGGATACCCATGTTGGCTCCCACATGTTCCATGATGATCTCGTCGGATGAACCACGATGTCGAGGATTCAATCAATCCCGTATACAATTCCCTTTGTCTAGTGGTATGATACTTGCCCGAGATTCGATCGTCGGTATCCCGATACCTTGTTCAATCTCGTTACCGGCTAGTCTCTTTACTCGTTCCGTAACACATCATCCCGTGATCAACTCCTTGGTCACATCGTGCACATTATGATGATGTCCTACCGAGTGGGCCCAGAGATACCTCTCCGTTTACACGGAGTGACAAATCCCAGTCTCGATTCGTGCCAACCCAACAGACACTTTCGGAGATACCTGTAGTGTACCTTTATAGCCACCCAGTTATGTTGTGATGTTTGGCACACCCAAAGTATTCCTACGGTATCCGGGAGTTGCACAATCTCATGGTCTAAGGAAATGATACTTGACATTAGAAAAGCTTTAGCATATGAACCACACGATCTTTGTGCTAGACTTAGGATTGGGTCTTGTCCATCACATCATTCTCCTAATGATGTGATCCCGTTATCAACGACATCCAATGTCCATGGTCAGGAAACTGTAACCATCTATTGATCAACGAGCTAGTCAACTAGAGGCTTACTAGGGACATGGTGTTGTCTATGTATCCACACATGTATCTGAGTTTCCTATCAATACAATTCTAGCATGGATAATAAACGATTATCATGAACAAGGAAATATAATAATAACTAATTTATTATTGCCTCTAGGGCATATTTCCAACAGTCTCCCACTTGCACTAGAGTCAATAATCTAGTTCACATCGCCATGTGATTAACACTCACAGGTCACATCGCCATGTGACTAACACCCAAGAGTTTACTAGAGTTCAGTAGTCTAGTTCACATCACTATGTGATTAACACTCAATGAGTTTTAGGTTTGATCATGTCTCTTTTGAGAGAGGTTTTAGTCAACGGGTCTGAACCTTTCAGATCCGTGTGTGCTTTACAAATCTCTATGTCATCTCCTAGATGTAGCTACCACGTCTATTTGGAGCCATTTCAAATAACTGTTCTACTTGGAGCTATTCTAAATTGTTGCTCCATTATACGTATCCGGTATCTCTACTCAGAGCTATCCGGATAGGTGTTAAGCTTGCATCGACGTAACCCTTTACGACGAACTCTTTTACCACCTCCATAATCGAGAAAAATTCCTTAGTCCACTAGTTACTAAGGATAACTTTGACCGCTGTCCTGTGATCCATTCTTGGATCACTCTTGTACCCCTTGACTGACTCATGGCAAGGCACACTTCAGGTGCGGTACACAGCATAGCATACTGTAGAGCCTATGTCTTAAGCATAGGGGACGACCTTCGTCCTTTCTCTCTATTCTGCCGTGGTCGAGCTTTAAGTCTTAACTTCATACCTTACAACTCAGGCAAGAACTCCTTCTTTGACTGATCCATCTTGAACACCTTCAAGATCATGTCAAGGTATGTGCTCATTTGAAAGTACCATTAAGCGTTTTGATCTATCTTATAGATCTTGATGCTCAATGTTCAAGTAGCTTAATCCAGGCTTTCCATTGAAAAACACTTTCCAAATAACCCTATATGCTTTCCAGAAATTCTACGTCATTTCTGATCAACAATATGTCAACATATACTCATCAGAAATTCTATAGTGCTCCCACTCACTTCTTTGGAAATACAAGTTTCTCATAAACTTTGTATAAACCCAAAATCTTTGATCATCATCAAAGCATACATTCCAACTCCGAGATGCTTACTCCAGTCCCTAGAAGGATTGCTGGAGCTTTGCATACTTATTAGCATCTTTCAGGATTGACAAAACCTTCCGGTTGTATCACATACAACCTTTCCTCAAGAAAATCGTCGAGGAAACAATGTTTTGACATCCTATCTGCAAGATTTCATAAATAATGCAGTAATCGCTAATATAATTCCAACAGACTCTTAGCATCGCTACGAGTGAGAAAGTCTCCGTAGTCAACTCCTTGAACTTGTCGGAAAACATCTTAACGACAAGTCGAGCTTTCTTAATGGTGATACCATTACCATCATTGTCCGTCTTCCTTTTAAAATCCATCTATACTCAACAGCCTTACGACCATCAAGTAGTTCTTCCAAAGTCTACACTTTGTTTTCATACATGGATCCTCTCTCGGATTATATGGCCTCGAGCCATTTATCGGAATCCGGGCCCACCATCGCTTCTCCATAGCTCGTAGGTTCATTGTTGTCTAGCAACATGACTTCCAAGACAGGATTACGCTACCACTCTGAAGTAGTACGCATCCTTGTCATCCCACGAGGTTTGGTAGTGACTTGATCTGAAGTTTCATGATCACTATCATAAGCTTCCACTTCAATTGGTGTAGGTGCCACAGGAACAACTCTGTGCCCTGCCACACACTAGTTGAAGAGACGGTTCAATAACCTCATCAAGTCTCCACCATCCTCCCACTCAATTCTTTCGAGAGAAACTTTTCCTCGAGAAAGGACCCGATTCTAGAAACAATCCCTTATTGCTTTCGGATCTGAGACAGGAGGTATACCCAACTGTTTTGGGTGTCCTATGAAGATGCATTTATCCGCTTTGGGTTCGAGCTTATCAGCCTGAAACTTTTCACATAAGCGTCGCAGCCCCAAACTTTTAAGAAATGACAGCTTAGATTTCTCTAAACCATAGTTCATACGGTGTCATCTCATCGGAATTACGTGGTGCCCTATTTAAAGTGAATGTGGTTGTCTCTAATGCCTAACCCATAAACTATCGTGGTAATTCGATAAGAGACATCATGGTATGCATCATATCCAATAGGGTGCAGTTATGATGTTCGGACACACCATCACACTATGGTGTTCCAGGCTGTATTAGTTGTGAAACAATTTCCACAATGTCTTAATTCTGTGCCAAACTCGTAATTCAGATATTCATCTCTATGATCATATCATAGATCTTTTATCCTCTTGTCACGACGATCTTTCAACTTCACCCTGAAATTACTTGAACCTTTCAATAATTCAGACTCGTGATTCATCAAGTAAATATACTCAACATCTACTCAAATCATCTGTGAAGTAAGAACATAACGATATCCACTACATGCCTCAGCACTCATTGGACTGCACACATCAAAAATGTATTACTTCCAACAAGTTGCTTTCTTGTTCCATTTTACTGAAACGAGGCTTTCAGTCATCTTGCCCATGTGGCATGATTTGCATGTCTCAAGTGATTCAAAATCAAGTGAGTCAAAAGGTCCATTTGCATGGAGTTTCTTCATGCATATACACCAATAGACATGGTTCGCATGTCTCAAACTTTTCAAAAATGAGTGAGCCCAAAGATCCATCAACATGGAGCTTCTTCATGCGTTTTATACCGATATGACTTACGTGGCAGTGCCACAAGTAGGTGGTACTATCATTACTATCTTTTGGCATGAACATGTGTATCACTACGATCGAGATTCAATAAACCATTCATTTTAGGTGTAAGACCATTGAAGGTATTATTCAAATAAACAGAGTAACCATTATTCTCCTTAAATGAATAACCGTATTGCGATAGACATAATCCAATCATGTCTATGCTCAACGCAAACACCAATCTCGATGGTAGAGGGAGCGTGCGATGCTTGATCATATCAACATTGGAAACATTTCCAACACATATCGTCAGCTCACCTTTAGCTAGTCTCCGTTTATTCCGTAGCTTTTATTTCGAGTTACTAACACTTAGCAACCGAACCGGTATCTAATACCCTGGTGCTACTAGGAGTACTAGTAAAGTACACATTAACACAATGTATATCCAATATACTTCTATCGACCTTGCCAGCCTTCTAATCTACCAAGTATCTAGGGTAATTCTGCTCCAGTGGCTGTTCCCCTTATTACAGAAGCACTTAGTCTCGGGTTTGGGTTCAACCTTGGGTTTCTTCACTAGAGCAGCAGCTGATTTGCCGTTTCATGAAGTATCCCTTCTTGCCCTTGCCCTTCTTGAAACTAGTGGTTTCACCAACCATCAACAATTGATGCTCCTTCTTGATTTCTACTTTTGTGGTGTCAAACATCGCGAATATCTCAAGGATCATCATATATGTCCCTGATATATCATAGTTCATCACGAAGCTCTAGCAGCTTGGTGGTAATGACTTCGGAGAAACATCACTATCTCATCTGGAAGATCAACTCCCACTTGATTCAAGATGATTGTTGTACTCAGACAATCTGAGCACAAGCTCAACAATTGAGCTTTTCTCCCTTAGTTTGCAGGCTAAGAAAATCGTCGGAGGTCTTATACCTCTTGACGTGGGCACGAGCCTGAAATCCCAATTTCAGCCCTCGAAACATCTCATATGTTTCGCGACGTTTCAAAACGTCTTCGGTGCCTCAACTCTAAACCGTTTAACTGAACTATCACGTAGTTATCAAAATGTGTATGTCAGATGTTCGCAACATCCACAGACAACGTTCGAGGTTCAGCACACTGAGCGGTGCATTAAGGACATAAGCCTTCTATGAAGCAATGAGGACAATCCTCAGTTTACGGACCTAGTCCGCATAATTGCTACTATCAACTTTCAACTAATTTTCTCTAGGAACATATCTAAACAGTAGAACTAAAGCGCGAGCTACGACATAATTTGCAAAACCTTTTGACTATGTTCAGGATAATTAAGTTCATCTTAATGAACTCCCACTCTTAGATAGACATCCCTCTAGTCTCTAAGTGATACATGATCCGAGTCAACTAGGCCGTGTCCGATCATCACGTGAGACGGACTAGTCAACATCGGTGAACATCTTCATGTTGATCGTATCTTCTATACGACTCATGCTCGACCTTTCGGTCTCTGTGTTCCGAGGCCATGTCTGTACATGCTAGGCTCGTCAAGTCAACCTAAGTGTTTGCATGTGTAAATCTGTCTTACACCCGTTGTATGTGAACGAGGATCTATCACACCCGATCATCACGTGGTGCTTCGAAACGACGAACTTCGGCAACGGTGCACAGTTAGGTGAGAACACTTCTTGAAATTTATGAGGGATCATCTTATTTACTACCGTCGTTACTAAGTAAACAAGATGCATAACATGATAAACATCAATGCAATCAAATAGTGACAATGATATGGCCAATATCATGTAGCTCCTTTGATACTCCATCTGGGCAAGTCGTGATTCCTATTACAAGAAACATGATCAATCTCATACATCACATATATCATTCATCACATCCTTCTTGGCCGTATCACATCACACGACATATGCTGCAAAAACAAGTTAGACGTCCTCTAATTGTTCTTGCAAGTTTTTACGTGGCTGCTATAGGTTTCTAGCAAGAACGTTTCTTACCTACGCAAAACCACAACGTGATATGCCAATTGCTATTTACCCTTCATAAGGACCCTTTTCATCGAATCCGATCCGACTAAAGTGGGAGAGACAGACACCCGCTAGCCACCTTATGCAACTAGTGCATGTTTGTCGGTGGAACCGGTCTCACGTAAGAGTACGTGTAAGGTTGGTCCGGGCCGCTTCATCCCACGATGCCGCCGAATCAAGATAAGACTAGTAACGGCAAGCATATTGAACAAAATCAACGCCCACAACTACTTTGTGTTCTACTCGTGCATAGAATCTACGCAATAGACCTAGCTCATGATGCCACTGTTGGGGAACGTAGCAGAAATTCAAAATTTTCCTACGTGTCACCAAGATCTATCTATGGAGAGACTAGCAACGAGGGGAAGGAGAGTGCATCTACATACCCTTGTAGATCGCTAAGCGGAAGCGTTCAAGTGAACGGGGTTGATGGAGTCGTACTCGTCGTGATTCAAATCACCGATGATCAAGTGCCGAACGCACGGCACCTCCGCGTTCAACACACGTACAGCCCGATGACGTCTCCCATGCCTTGATCCAGCAAGGAGAGAGGGAGAGGTTGATGGAGATCCAGCAGCACGACGGCGTGGTGGAAGTAGCGGGATTCCAACAGGGCTTCGCTAAGCGCTGCGGGAGGAGGTAGATGTGTCACGGGAGGGAGAGGGAGGCGCCAGGCCTTAGATTGGTTTGCTCCTCCTTTTCCCCACTATATATAGGGCCAAGGGAGAGGGGGAGGCGCAGCCCTTGCCCCTTCCTCCAAGGAAGGGTGCGGCCAAGGGTGGGGAGGAGTCCATCCTCCCCAAGGCACCTCGGAGGTGCCTTCCCCTTTTAGGACTCCCTCTTTTTCCCATCTCTTGGCGCATGGGCCTCTTGGGGCTGGTGCCCTTGGCCCATATAGGCCAAGGCACACCCCCTACAGCCCATGTGGCCCCCCGGGGCAGGTGGCCCCACCCGGTGGACCCCCGGGACCCTTCCGGTGGTCCCGGTACAATACCGATGACCCCGAAACTTGTCCCGATGGCCGAAATAGCACTTCCTATATATAATTCTTTACCTCCGGACCATTCCGGAACTCCTCGTGACGTCCGGGATCTCATCCGGGACTCCGAACAACATTCGGGTTACCGCATACTAATATCTTCATAACCCTAGCGTCACCGAACCTTAAGTGTGTAGACCCTACGGGTTCGGGAGACATGCAGACATGACCGAGACGTTCTCCGGTCAATAACCAACAGCGGGATCTGGATACCCATGATGGCTCCCACATGTTCCACGATGATCTCATCGGATGAACCACGATGTCAAGGACTTAATCAATCCCGTATACAATTCCCTTTGTCTATCGGTATGTTACTTGCCCGAGATTCGATCGTCGGTATCCAATACCTAGTTCAATCTCGTTACCGGCAAGTCTCTTTACTCGTTCCGTAACACATCATCCCGTGATCAACTCCTTGGTCACATTGCGCATATGATGATGTCCTACCGAGTGGGCCCAGAGATACCTCTCCGTTTACACGGAGTGACAAATCCCAGTCTCGATTCGTGCCAACCCAACAGACACTTTCGGAGATACCTGTAGTATGTACCTTTATAGCCACCCAGTTACGTTGTGACGTTTGGCACACCCAAAGCACTCCTACATATCCGGGAGTTGCACAATCTCATGGTCTAAGGAAATGATACTTGACATTAGAAAAGCTTTAGCATACGAACTACATGATCTTGTGCTAGGCTTAGGATTGGGTCTTGTCCATCACATCATTCTCCTAATGATGTGATCCCGTTATCAATGACATCCAATGTCCATGGTTAGGAAACCGTAACCATCTATTGATCAACGAGCTAGTCAACTAGAGGCTTACTAGGGACATTGTTGTCTATGTATTCACACATGTATTACGATTTCCGATAATACAATTATAGCATGAATAATAACAATTATCATGAACAAGGAAATATAATAATAACTCAATTTATTATTGCCTCTAGGGCATATTTCCAACATCCGAAGTCAGGGACGGAAACGGGAAAGCCACGACGCAGCAAAAACAAGCGCCGGAATAAAGAAGACAGCCCGAAGAGCACGGCGGTAAACGCCGGATTCAGAAGCTCTCGGCCAGGTCAGCAAAAGCTGCCCTCCAAAGGCAACAGAGACGAACTGTCCAGCCTAAACAAGATTCTGGAAAATATGTCAGATCCACAGCACCCCCGATAAACCTGCAAATCATACCCATAGAGAATGTTGGGTCTTCAAGCAGTCCGGCAAGCTCAACGCCGAACACAAGGGGCAGGATACACCAAGCGAAGACGAGGACGAGCCTCGCAAGCAAAGCACTGGGGAACAGAAGAAATTCCCACCAGAAGTCAAAACAGTAAAACGTGTTACACGTGATAAGGGGAGAAACAAAGCGGCACTCCTAGAGACACATGCCCTAGGGCCTATCACCGCGGAGTTCTGCCACTGGTCGTCCCAACCGATCACCTTTGACCATCGGGATTACTCGGCAAGTATCCAGCATGCAGGATGGGCTGCCTTGGTTTAGACCCGAATAATTGACGGATACCACTTCACACGAGTCCTGATGGACGGCGAGCTAGTTTAAACCTGATATATCAGGACACAGTCCGCAAAATGGGGATAGACCCAACAAAATAGCCAGCAATACTACCTTTAAAGGAGTAACGCCAGGCCTAGAAGCCCATTGCACGGGCTCCCTGCTACTAGAGGTTATATTCGGCTTTCCCGATAACTTCCGCAGCGAAAAGTTAACCTTCCACATCGCTCCGTTCCAAAGTGGCTATCAAGCACTACTCGGACGCGAAGCTTTCGCTCGCTTTAACAATACCGCATTACGCTTCTCTCATGCTTAAGATGCCCGGTCCACGTGGCATCATTACAGTAAATGGAAATATTGAGCGCTCCTTGCGCGCGGAAGACCGTGCGGCTGCCTTGGCAGCCGCACACTAGACGGCCTCACCAACTAGAGCATCTGACAGGTCGTTAAGACC
Source organism: Triticum urartu (assembly GCF_003073215.2). Taxonomy (NCBI): domain Eukaryota; kingdom Viridiplantae; phylum Streptophyta; class Magnoliopsida; order Poales; family Poaceae; genus Triticum; species Triticum urartu. Next base: position 408,653,828 of record NC_053028.1, read on the forward strand.
ACGGACACGGTTAGACGAGTCCGGTGCAAGCTATATATAATTGATACAGGTTTGATGGCTATACCCCTATAACAATACAAGGGGCTCAACGCGTGTAAACAAGTGACAATTAGGCTCAACTTTACTCATCTTGAACTGTACATGGTTTATTTAGTATAACCTACCTTTTGCACGACAACTTTTCAACTAAGTTCCTCTCTTTTACAGATGACCATCGTGCTACACCCGTCCAGGATACGGCACAACGGAGACACAGGCGCAGACGTGCAGCAGGGACCCGTTCCAAGGATTCTTTTTAGATTAAGACCCTGCGTAAACCTTTTTTACTGTCTCTTGTTGATACACATCCCCGATTCTCAGTACAATTGAGAAGGATGCTGACGTATTGGCATGTGGCCACGTCAGAATATTGCACGTACCTGGACACCAGGGGCTTATTACAAAGGGCACTGTTTAGCCGGTTTACATCATAAAGACCGAATACCTTAGGGAGTGTTCGGCGTCGCGAGTTTGGCCTTATATGCATCAGCTCCGAATCATGTCTTTGGTCAAATGTTGGGTTTGCCCGGCTCCTGTGTTTTGCTGCCTTACGTTCCGCTCTATCGGCTAAGGCGGCACCAGGAGAACTACTGCGATTGTGCCCTGGTTCATCCGGACGAGCACCTCAGTAGAGAAAGCCGAAAACTGACTGTCATGATATAGCGTGAGACTGGTCAACCACTCGATGACCTAGCGGAATCTTCGGGATTCCTCCGCCTTAACGAAGGGCCGTTTCCCGGCCAGGCATGTACGCGCCCCGAATCGATGAGCGCGGAGCCACCAGGGGCTATATAGTAGCCCCACTGTCAAACTCCTCTGGCTAAGTGAAAGTGTTAAAGCATTATAGTCCGATTGCCTAGTTCGCTGCGCTATCACCTTCTTAATGGACCAAGACGTTGGATCAAATGTGAACATGCGTCTTCTTCGAACACCCCCGCATTATATGCGTGGGGGCTGAAGCCGACGACTGCCATCTTTCAGGTTATATACATATATACATAAATGGCCGCACATGAGGCATCATAGTACTATCGGGAAAAAGTATAAATATAGCCTTGATAAACTCAATAAAACATTGTTTTTACAATGGGAATACATGTCACTTAAACATAATATTATTTGAGCACCGAGCCTCTATCAAACGAGCGCCTTCAAGAACTTCTTCAAAGTAGTGTTCGGCAGCCACTCGGCCTATGGCTGAGCCCTGTGTCGCAACGGTGGTGGCATCCATCTCCGTCCAGTATGTTTTGACACGGGAAAGGGCCATCCGCGAGCCTTCTATGCACGCCGACCTCTTTACAACATCGATGCGTGGCACAACACCAAGGAACTGTTGCACTAAGCTAAAGTAGCTATTCGGCCTTGGCCCTCCCGGCCACAGATGATCCACAACGGACCTCATGGCAAGTCCGGATAATCTATGGAGCTCGGCCCACTCGGCCATTTGCTCATTCAATAGTAGCGGATGGGCTATAGCATGAAATTTGACCAAAACAGTTTTTCCACTTCGTGATCTTTCCGATCCTTGAAGTACTCGGCCGCATCAGCAGCACTTGCAGCCAAATCCACATAGGCGTCCGCAGAACCATAGCCGGTCCAGAGGAGCATATTTCGGATGTCCGAACTTAGTCCGCAACAAGAAGGGCTTCCCAGAAACGATATCTGCAGCTTGATTCAGATCCTCCTTCGTCGCTCTAATTTTGGAGCGGGCTTCCTTGGCAGCCACCCTGGCCTTTTCCAGGTCCGTCGCCTTCGCCCGGTTTTCTTCTTCAAGAAGCTGGTAACGGTCGGCATCATCTTTTAACTCTACAGCCATCTTGGCTATTTTTCTTTGCTCTCGCAATGCGCAGCCTATTCGGCCCTTAACTCTTCGGCCGCGTTTGAAGCGGCCACATTTCTACTCCTTGCTTGCTCCCTGGCTCGGGCAAGCTCCGCCCGAAGGGTCTCCACGGTGGCAGCTCCATCTGCAGTCACAACATATTAAAGATACTGGCATCATGCTGCTCTTATTATGTGACAATCACCAGAAAAATCACTTCCCCTGTGCTCGTCAAGCCGCTTGTTAACAAGCACGATGTCGGCATCTGCCGCATCCAGTTGCCGCCTTAGTTCGGCAAACCCATCAGTCCGGCTAGCCACCGGAGCTTCAACCACCTGCACATAAAGGCGGTCTGGTTATTACCTGGGACTATGATCCTCTGTTTGCCGCCGTTTTCGACGACAACCAGAGTCTCAGGGGCTACTATCTACACAGGGCACATCTAAAAATGTGCGGTACTGTCAAAAATGTACATCATTTCACGTACCTCAAAACCCGTCAGTAGACTCATAAAGGCTTCATGCAACCCGCTTTCGGCGGACGAAATCCTTTCAATCACCGTACCCATCAACGTGCGGTGCTCTTCTGATAGCCGCTTGCTCTAGCAGATCCCTCAGTACGTCCGACCGTACACCAGACGATGCCGGACTCTTTCGATTGCCCTCTTCAAGAGCCAGATACTGAGAACTTCGGGTGGCCATAGGATTACCTTCTGGCCTTGCCAGACCAGGAGAAACCCTCCGCGACGACACCTCGGGGTCGCCCGACTCATGAGGCGGTATGGCAGGGGGAGGCGTTTCGCTCTCCATCATCTCTGGAAGAAGATCCCCTGAAGACGAGCTCTGCTGAGAAGGGCTAAGATCCGAACTACAAGATAAATGCCTCGGTTATTTTCATCAGAAGAAAAGCAAGATATTTTCATTATTAAGTACCCTTTTACTTACAGCTCGGTGGAGGGCTGATCCCCTTGAGGGCATAGTGCGGCCGGGTAGCCCCCGGAGGCAGGACCCTCCGGCGAAGATTTCTTCCCCCGTTTGGAGACCATTGTCTCCGTGGGTCCTCGGAGGCGGTCCTCTTCCTTCCCTGGGGAGAGGAAGTTTCAGTCCCTCCTCCCCGGCTAACCTCCTTCGCGGAGGCGCTAGCCTCCTTGTTCCCCCCTTTATCTTCTCCTGAAGGGCGCTTGATAAGGCGCGATCTCCAGCATCCTGGTTAGCACGGGATTTGGTGAGGTCTCAGGGAGGGGGGCCGGACACCTGATCAACTTTGCCTTCGCTATCCAATCCTGGAAAGAGCGGCTTTTTAGGGCAGTTGCGATAAATAAACGGACAGTGTGTTCGGATGCGGGGCTACTTACTTGGGTATCCGGGCGATTGCAGCTCAGACCTGCATCTCAGTGTATGTCCGGACACATTATTGTGGTTGCCCGAAGAACAATTTTGTATCATGTGCCTCTAGTCGTGATGGCCGAGGAGATGTTGAATTGCTCGTGTTCCCTTCCGGTTGATCTATTTATCTTCTCTCTTTTTGTGT